>NC_081415.1:554460434-554632934 GCF_030272615.1 Cryptomeria japonica
ATCCTAAGAGATGTGAGTATGAATTTTATCTTAGATTTGGATAAGCAATCCCAGTGACTTGGCTACACCTAGATCGAGGATTTGAAATGATAATGATATGCAAAGTTGAGATTGATTATGCTAGATTGATCCAAGAGACTAATTAAGCTAATGATATGCATGATTAAGCTATGATGATGATGCAATTAAGCTAAAAAAGAGATTGATTAAGCTACATGATTTAGCAAATATGCTAGAAAATGATCAAATTAAGCTAAATCTAAGATGCAATTGCCTATAAGAACAATGCTCAAATGATATGCTAAAATATATATGCCTATAGTAACAATACCTAAGATGAGATGAGATCGGATCTTTTGTGCTCCAAAATGGGGGATATTTATAAGATTTCCAAGGCTAGGGATGAGGTGGCACGAATCAATGATCAAGATTGAGTCTAAAGATATCAAGGTTGAAATTGGAGGTTGGAGAAGAGGTTGGAGGAAGAGACACTTGTCATCTATGTGGTGACAAGTGTTAAAGTGTCCAAGAGAGGAGACATGTGGCCAAAGTTCCATGTGTCTCAAGAAGAAAATATCCAACCCATAAGAGGTTAGGATAAGGAAGTTAAGATGTGCAAGATAGGATAGGGTTGGTTAAACCCAAGGTTAGGTGGAATGGGTTAGGTTAGAGGATGGTTAGTTTAGGTGGTTAGAAGTTAGGAGTTATGTGGGTAATTTGAATTTAAAAATTTAAATAATAGGAAAAGACTAATTAATTCTCAACAACTCATAAATTAATTTATTTTAATTAATTAAAGGATTGGAAAGAATGAATTTAATGGGGGAGGATTAATTAATTTGAATTAATTAATATTAATTAATAAAAGGAGATCATTGAAATGAACCTATTAAATAAATCCTTAGATTTATTAATAAATAGATGAAAGGGAGAATTTAATCAAATTCTTAATGAATTCAATTAAATTAGGATGGGGGATTAATGAAATAACTGCTTATTTAATTCATTATCTTCAAACCATTTTTAGGTGTATACAGGAAGTGTGAATGATAAAGGGAATAAATCAGTTGGTCCTCCTAATCAAAATCTTAAGATTTTCACTAATCCATTGCCATCTCATACCTCTAACGTTATTGAGATTATGCATAATTCTCTCACTTATGAGAAATTCACTTGTATGGATCCAAACTTGGTTAATATGGTAGAAACATAAGATTTGCCTAAGGATCCTTGTAATACATTTGAGCCTAGTGAGACCATTAGAGCACCCCATGGCCCTTTATACAAAGTTGCAAAGGTTAAGGATATCCCTTGTCATGGTGCCCTGATTTATCCTTCTTGCATGGTTAATGTCATACCTGAAGAGTATCTTTTCAATTTACAATTGCATAAACCACTATATGATGCTTCTAATTTAGTTGTGAAGTTATTTTATGGCTTCTCTTGTCCTACCATTGGCTCTATCACCCTTCCTATTGAGGTTCATACTAAATCCATGGATGTTGAATTTGTTATCATACCTTCTTCTAAGCAATTCCATGTGAAATTGGGATATCCTTGGCTATCATACATGAATGCTATTTCTTCTCCTATCCACAAGTATCTTAAATTTCCCCACAATGGAGAAATCATAACCATGAACCATAGCTTATTTTGTCCATCCAAAAGAAGCCCTGGTGTTCCTATTAATCTCTTTTGGCCTAAATAATTTCAATCTCTTTCATCAAGGAGCGATGCTCTTTTTCAATATTATCAAAAATGGAAGAATGATATTATCTGATCCTTAAGTCAAACTAGATCTCCAATACTTGGCATTCCTATTATTCTTCAAGATGAGGTTCTTCCCCTCTCGGATAGAACTAATCTCCCTCCTAAGGAAAATTGTCCACCTACTCCTATTGATGTGACTTTACCTTCTCTTAAGAAGAACAATAATATTCCTCCTAAGGTTAGACCTATACCTTCACCTAATGATAGACCTAGTCTCCTTCCTACACCTAATATTTCTCCTTTCTATGGTGCAGTTTCACCTCCTTCCTCTTATCGAGAGAAGAGGCCTGCTTCTTCTATTGTTCAACCAAAAAGACCTCAACCTAAAACTTCTACTATCAAGGAGGGAAACATTCCTACTTTTTCAAGTGTTCCCCCTCCTTCTCAGCCTCCGACTAAGACTCGATGGAATCATTGTGCAAGATAACACCGACAAAGACGTTGTGTTTGTGTTCATGAAGCTATCCCTCAAAATACTCAATCTCCTTAGACTTTGGTAGTTGACATGATTCATTTTACTCCTTTTCGTGTTCTTGCTCCTCTTTCTTCAAACTTTGATGAAGAAATGGATAAAAATGTTATTCATAATGGTAATACAACTCCTAATGCTTTTGATAGTGAGTATGAGTATGTTGATGTGGACAAACACTTATCGAACATGAGTTTTCACAAACCCTAATCCTAGCTCCTAGAATCAAACAAAGTGACTTACAACATGAGTATAGTCCTTGTTTGAATCTTGTGATAGCTCCATTTGTTATGCTCAATATTGCTCCTCTAACATGTTGCTCGCCTCCCCAAAATAGTGATCAACAAGATCAGGAGGCGGATGTCATGCTAGATTAGTGCTACTAGCATTGTAGATCTTCTCTCTCTCTCTCTCTCTCCTTTCTTTCTCTTTCGTGACAATTCCTCTATATGTATCCTTGTTCTTATATTTTTCCCTTAATGTCTACTTGGGGATGATGCAAAGATTTGAGATGTTTTTTTGGTCTCTTTCATGTTGACTCAAAAGATATCCTCTCTTCCATTTCTTCTAAGGTAGTGTCCTTCTTTGGGGAAGGACAAATATTATATGCACATACATACATGATATACATGAGTTTTCATACAACATACTGACCTTGAGGAAAGGGACACTACCTCAAGTTTTGTGTTCATTATCCTTGGGTTTATACCTCGATTAGTGGCTAAATCCTTGTGATAACATGCTACCTTTATTTTCTCTCTTTTGGGTGTATGCTACCTTAAATAAATCACTCTTGATAAGGCACGTGTGATTGCTTTAACTTGGGGGCATACACTCCACTCATATTTTCCTTGTGATACTTAGAATTAATTAGTGAACTTTTTTTTGCTTTATTATCTTTTGTATTCTTCCTCTAATGACTCATAGTTAAGGGAACTTTTCTACTTTTAGTCATGGTTCTCCCATTCTCGATCTTAGCTTTTACCTTGTCAATCAAAGTTGTGAGTTCCTAAGTCCACTGAGGGCTTGCTGCATCTTGCCTCCTTGACGTGGTAAAAAATTTTCAATCTTGTTTCCTTGTATTATTGCTTATACTCATAAGATTCCGACCCTAGCAATTTTTTATTGTATTAGGGTCCTCACGTGCATGAGCTTGAATCCTCTAGCCTAATCAGAAACCAAAGACTACTTGGCTTGCGAAAACAACTTCTTCCTTGGCCTCCCCATAACTCTATCTACACTCTGTCCTAGAGAAAGGGTAGGACATGGGCTTTGCACCCCTATCCCCCCTAGGACAGGGACGTGGTGCTCTTATCCTTCCAGAATAGGGGCATGGTGCCCCTATCACTGCCCTATTTTGGGGTAGGGATTTCCTAGAGCATGCATTGTGGGTTGTGCACTGAGCGGGAGAACTCTCCGGATTTTGGCCTGTGACGAAAATCAAATCCACTAACATTTATTTCATGGATTTTTCAGAAGTACCATGTACATTGTTGCCACGGTCTGAGCAAATTTTCCTCAAATTCATAGGGTGACTTCATCTCAATATTTAACTGCTAGATCTAGGTGTACAACTTCATCCCATATTCTGATCTCAAGTTATAATCGATTCTTCATCACTTTTGCACTACATAATTCAATCAAGTTCCTTTCTAAATCAAATAAAGAAAAAAAGGATCATCCTAACATTCTCAATTCATTTAGAATTCAATCTACCATCTTTGTGTGGAGAGATTGAAACTAGTGAATTATCTCACCCCGATCTTCCTAATGTAAAAGTGAAAAGTTCTTGAAGGATAATCAATAGTGAAACTCTCATCTCTCTTCGAGGGAAAGGGTAGTTTTCCTCTTGATCTATCACTCATCATTTTCCCACCATTACACTATCCAAATGGATCTGAGATCCACCAAACTTCTCTACTTCATGAAGAGGAGAATTCAAATCCCTCATAATCATCTAGTTCTTGTTAGGGAGGACTTTTTTGAAAGCAACAAGCTTGTTCCAAAAAATATTCCTAGTATTTTTATTGTTAGGAGAATAAATTTTTGACAAAACCAAGAGAAATCATCTATGATGTGAGTGAATCTAGATGCCACATGATTAGAGTCCTCCCAAATCAAGTTACCTTGGATATAGTTATAGTTCCAAAAAAGTAACTATGCCACTCAAAGCGCCTTCCAAACTAACACCAAAAACACCACAATACTTAAAGGTTTAATTCTTTGAACTCTTTCCTTTGAAAGTTTAGTTTCCTGAACTAACATAATATCAAGTTTGTGGTCCCTAACAAAATTATGCAAGATATCTTGTTTATGTGAGCTATTAAGCCCTCTCAAGTTCCCTGACATGATCTTCATTTCTGCTCCCATGATCTTCATTTCTTACCAAGGGAGAAGATTTCTGTGATCATTCTCTATGGCCCATCACCAATATTCTAAAGTAATTATTGTTCCTTGTATTATTTAGTTGATTTCCTTCCTGCTGCACTCTTTCTATCTCCACAATCCACCTTTTCTTTATTTTTGGTGGAAACCCTAGAAGCCATATTCAATTTTTTTCTTTTTTTCTTTTCCACTGTAATAAAAGGCCTCTCTCTCCATCCATATTAGAATCCTCTAAAAAATTATTATTTTTACCAAAATCCAACCCTCTAAGCTCAATATTCTTTTGGATCAATTTCCTATCTCAGCTCACTTGTTCCATATTCTGGTTTATAACAACAAGACTGTTTGGTTGCTCCTCCCTAGAATCTTTGCTTCCTAAAGCGGAAAGGTTTACACTCCTGAGAATTTTGAACAGCAGATAAAGGAAAAATGGACTTAACCATCTTAGGAATCTGCGTCATATTAGTGCAAACCGCTGGGACCACAAACACCGCATTGGACCCATTTATTTCCCTTGCATCATTGCTTAGCTGAACAAAAAATCTTTTATTGGCAGCGTAAACCTCGTTGTCCATTTTCTTTCCTTATTATAACTGAACTTTCATATTAATGTCCTCATAATCTTTAATGAATAGGTTCTTCTACTTCTTGGCCTGACATTTTCTGTCCACTATCTAGAGGTCCTTCATTTTCTGAATCTTGAGGAGTTGGAAAGTGCTTCTCTATGTCATTGTCCTCTTCTTCTCCATTTAATAAAAAAATATTAAATGTAAACAATTTTTCAGTATGTTTAACATATTTTAATAAAAAAATATTAATTTAAAGTAGTACAGTTTTACAAATAAGTAATTAAATAGATGAAAAACATGGATCAATTCTTTCAACCAAGTCCACTCAATTTATTAGGTTTTTCGTCGAATTGAAATCATTCTCAATATTTCATGAAGGCTAAATTAGCAAGGCAACCTACTTATAATTACGCCCCGTAAATTCTCTTTTGGTGATGGTAGCAAGCAAAGAACATGCAGTTGATTTATGCAAAGCAGGCAATGAAGTGCAGAAAAGGGCGAGGGTAACAAATATTTTTCCCTACGGTGAAGCTTCCATATTTTTCATGACTTTAATGGTTCAGAATCTGTGATTTTATTTCTGAGGGTTTCTTTTCATGGTGTAGGGCTTGTGAATCCTTGCAGGATAAGTATGAAGGAAGGCCTATATTCAAAACTTTCAAGCAAATGCAATCAAACCAATCTGTATTTCATGATTGTGATAGAATAAATACGTACCCACTCCATCTATTCTATTTATATCTGGTTCCAATCAATATGTGATATAAACCAAAAGGAAAATCTTGTAAACAATTTATGATCATATAAACTGCATGAGCCGAATCTCCTCTATTTCCTCCCCTTTTTTGTATAGAGATGTGTAATGTAGGGGGCAATTTGAATCCCTGGTCTTGGCAATAGGGCAAGCAAATTTTGCAGAAAAAGCTTGTAGTTAATACTCATCTTCATCCAGACTCCCATTGTTGTTGTAAATCGTTTTACTATTAGTTTTATTCTGTTTCTTGAACAAGTGGATCCATTTTAGAGCAAACGATTGAAAAAGACAATTCTCTTCTCCAGGGCAGGATCCCTTCAGCTTTGCAGGCATATTTCTTCTTCTTAAATCAAATCTCCACATTGTTTTTTTTTTTGCTTATTTAAATTTGATTTGAAATTATTGAGAATCAACAAGTTCAATTTATTTGTTAATTTTAATTTAAAATTTAAATTGGGGTCAGTTGTCTTGGAGCAGTGTGTAAAGGTGGTATATTTAATTCATAATAATTAATTTTTAATTTAGATTTACGAGATTTTATGTTGCATTTGTATTAGCATGTTAATAAGTATATTTAAAAATTTATTGTTACATTTATTATTTATGTATTTAATAATACATAGGTATATTATGTGGTGTTTGTTGGCCTTCAAATTTTGTTTTTAGCTTAAGTTGGGGTTAGCTTCTAAAATTTAGTTTAGAAAAATATTAATATTAGTTTTAATTGAACTATCTTTAGTATATTATTTGTTCTCATTAAGAAAAGATATTATATCTATACATATTATAAAATAAAATAATATATTAAAAAAATTTCAAAACATTAAAAATTTAAATGATTTAAAAATTATTTTTTTAATGAAAAATGACTCGAAAATTTATTAAAATATTTAATTACAATATGAAATGTACAACTTTGATAAATAATTTTTCATTCTATTGTACTATTTTTTATCATTTTATAAAAAAAAATATTTAAATTTTATATTTAATCGTATTATAAAATTAAAAAAAAAAATTAAAAATTTTAAAAATTTTCAAAAATTATTTTACAATATGTATTGAATAATATGTACTAAAATTAAATAATATGTATCACATTTTGAATGTAGTTAGGGCTAGGGCTAGGTTTAGCTTAATGTTATCATTAGAGTATGGTAAAAATAAGGTGTCCATTCTAAGATATAAATTAGGTTAGAGTCAGCATTCGGGTTCAATTAGGGTTAGAATTAGTGTTACATCAAAATTTAGTATAAAAAAATAATAATAATAGTTTTAGTTCTATTGTAACAAAATTTGTCTCTGGTATATTATTGTTTAATTTTCAAAATATGTTATATTTAAAAATATTATAAAATTAAAAAGACTAAAACAAAATGATTTAAAAATTATTTTGTAATAAAAAATGATTAGAAAATGTATAAAATCATTTTATTACAATATGCTTATTACCATCTTTTAGGAATTGAATTACTACCTTCAATATAATTTAAATAAATAATAAATAAAATATACCAAAATTAAATGATATGTACCATCTTATGATTATAGTTAGGGTTAGGGTTAACATTAGCTTAATATTAGGGTTAAGAGTTGATTAAAATTAAAGTTTCAATTCTAAAATAAAGTTTTATTTAGGATTAATAATAGAGCTCAGTCAGGGTTATAGTTGTAGACGTATAAAGTGTGAGATTACCATTAGTGTCACCTTACCAATCACCCAAGGTTCACCTGCTAAGACTGCCGAGAGATATCTTCTTCGTACGAGAAGGAAAAGACAAGGAAGCCCTATGGCATTGTAGAAATGTTGTCCTGGCCCTTCAACTGCCATTTATTTTTATCAAAATTCCTAACAGTCTCAATCTTGGGTCTAGGACCCATAAATTTACCCACCAGAGATAGAGCAATAAGGGAGATATTAAGGTCAATGATTGGATTTGAAATAGAGATGGCGAACCTTCCTACACTAGGATCCAAATTATTACTGACAAGAAGCAGAGAAGATCTCCCCAAAGGTTTGATCTCAAAAAGAGAAGACCACTTCTTAGGTTTCTTCTTTAAATCTCCAGTAATCGTGTTAGATTCTAGAGGATCCTCGAGATTTCGATGATCCTTCTCATGACGATCATTCAACTTGGGATCCAGAGAAGGGTTAACCTAGATTCCATCACCTAGGCCCCCATGAAATTTTTTAAACATGCATCAAATCTATGGGTCGCCATCCTCAGTATCAACATCATTTTGTACTTGATTCGAACCTCCGATCTTTTTATCTGCACCATTCTTCAAACCTGATTCGTTGCAACCTTCTCCCGCTCGAGCACACTCTGGTCTTTTTCTCCCACTAATTTTCAAAAAATTGTAACTATTATAGATCATTGTTATAAGAGGTAATAGACTCAATTAATGATATTGATGTATAGATTCTAAATATATATATAACCAATTTATGTTTAGAAACTTTCAATAGCAAAAAATAGATTTACGATTCCTTGGAAAACATATATTCATGTGAGAATGTCATATAGACTCAAGAAGTAGGGTCATCATTTCAAAGAGAGAATGAAGTTGTGATTGTAGGTCTAATTGATGTGATAATGGCTATCTTTCAAGATCCTATATAGAAAATTATTCAAAGAATAGAAAGGACCACTAGAGGAAATGTACTATTGGGATATATTATATCCAAGGATGAACTTAAGATTGATTCAAAGAGGGTAAAATTGATTGACCTCATTCCAAGGCATAAAATAGTGAAAGGAGTGCAATCCTATTCTAGGTAGACCAAATTTTAGAGTAAATTTGTTTTAAACTTTACAAAGAATACCAAACCAATCTCCAGCATGCTAAAGAAAGGAAAAACTATCATGTGGAATTCTAAGAACAAATTATAGGCATTCTTTGGGATTAGGTATATGATCAAGGGAGCAACATGTTATTATTCCTAACTATTACAAGCCTTTCCAACTTTTTTTTCTTGTTTCTACAATATAGTTGTGTTATTACAAAAGAATAAGAACTGGTATGAGTATCTAATTGGGTTATTTAGAAAATCCTTGCTAGGGTCAAAAATAAAGTATTCAATACTTTATATGTATGCATATTCCCTAGTCAAGGCTATACAGAAGTATAAGACATGCTTAATTTCTATTAAAGTATCTAAACTTCTTATTGTTATCAAGAAAATTAGAGGACCATATACTAGATTTTTATGCCCTAGGTAGTCTCTATATGTTATATTTATACCCTAAAGTTAGTAACATGGGAAGAATCACAAGTTAGGTGACAATGTAAAATCAAATAAGGTATAAGGGTTAATCATAATGAGAAATTAATTAACAATAAATAATATAGCATCTGATTGTAGATAAAAGCTAGTATATTAATATACCTTACATTACATTCTCGTTATTCCATTACATTTGTATGTGAATGTGTATGTGTATGTGTATGTGTATGTGCATGTGTATGTGTATGTGTATGTGTATGTGTATGTGTATGTGTATGTGTATGTGCATGTGTATGTGCATGTTCATGTGCATGTGCATGTTAATGTTAGGGTTAAGTGTTGATTAAAATTAAAGTTTCAATTCTAAAATAATTTTTTATTTAGGGTTAATAATAGAGCCCAGTCAGGGTTATAGTTAGTGTTAGGATATAAGTATGAAATTACCATTAGTGACAACTTACCAATCACCCAAGGTTCACTCGCTAGGACTACAAAGATATCATGTTCATACAAGAAGGAAAAGGCAAAGAAGCCCTTTGGCATTACAAAAATGTTGTCCTGGCTATTCAAATTCCATTTATTTTTATCAAAATTCTTAATAGTCTCAATCTTGGGTCTAGGATGCATAAATTTACCCACCAGAGATAGAGAAATAAGAGAGATATTGAGGTCAATAATTGGATTCAAAATAGAGATGGTGAAACTTCCTGCACTAGGATCCAAATTATTACTCACCAGAATTAGAGAAGATTTCCCTAAAGGTTTGATCTCAAAAAGAGAAGACCACTTCTTAGGTTTCTTCTTTAAATCTCTAGTAATCATGTTAGATTCTGGCAGATCCTTGAGATTTCGATGATCCTTCTCATGAGGATCATTGGACTTGGGATCCATAGAAGGGTTAACCTAGATTCCATCTAGACCCTCCACTCCCTCCCCAAGAAGGACATCAAACTTGCAAGGGACTAAAGATCCATCACTACCTAGGCCCCCATGAAAATTTTTAAACGTGAATCAAAACTATGCATCCCCATCCTGACTATTAGAATCATTTTTGCTTCATTTGAACCTCCTGTCTCTTGATCTACACCAGTCTTCAAACCTGATTCACTGCAACCTTCTCCCGCTCGAGAATACTCTAGTCTCTTGCTCCCACTCATTTTCAAAAATTTCTAAATATTATAGATCATTGTTATAAGAGGTGATAGACTCAATTAATGATATTTATGTATAGATTCTAAATATATATAGCCAATTTATGTTTAGAAACTTTCAATAGCATAAAATAGATTTACGATTCCTTGGAAAACATATATTCATGTGAGAATGTCATATAGACTCAAGAAGTGGGGTCATCATTTCAAAGAGAGAATGAAGTTGTGCTTGTAGGTCTAATTGATGTGATAATGACTATCTTTCAAGATCCTATATAGCAACTTATTCAAAGAATAGAAAGGACCACTATAGGAAGTGTACTATTGGGATATATTATATCCAAGGATGAACTTAAGATTGATTCAAAGAGGGTAAAAGTGATTGACCTCATTCCTAAGCATAAAATAGTGAAAGGAGTGCAATCGTATTTTGGGTAGATTAAATATTAGAGTAAATTTGTGCTAAACTTTGCAAAGAATACCAAGCCAATCTCCAACATCCTAAAGAAAGGAAAAACTATCATGTGAAATTCTAAGGACAAACTATAGGCATTTTTTGGGATTAGTTATACTATCAAGGGAGCAACATATTATTATTCCTAACTATTACAAGCCTTTCCAACTTTTTTTTCTTGTTTCTACAATATAGTTGTGTTATTACAAAAGAACAAGAACTGGTATGAGCATCTAATTGGATTATTTAGAAAATCATTGCTAGGGTCAAAAATAAAGTATTCAATATTGGATATGTATGCATATTCTATCTAAACTTCTTATTGTTATCAAGAAAAGAAGGGGACCATATACTAGAGTTTTAGCCCTAGGTATTCTCTATATGTTATATTTATACCCGAAAGTTAGTAACATGGGAAGAATCATAGGTTAGGTGAGAATGTAAAATCAAATAAGGTATAAGGGTTAATCATAACTAGAAATGAATTAACAATAAATAGTATAGCATATGATTGTAGATAAAAGATAGTATATTAATATGCCTTATATTACATTCTCATTATTCCATTACACAGGTATGTGTATATGTATGTGTTCATGTATGTGTATGTGTATGTGTATGTGTATGTGTATGTGTATGTGTATGTGTATATGTATGCGTATGTCATTTTCCTCCTAAAATCTCTGTTCTATCTCCTTATTTAGTCTCCCACAATGTTACATTTTATTTTATGTTATATACTCTACCATTTTGTGATGGTTTGCAATTAAATTAATTGTATGTACCTCTACTCTACCATTTCCATTACCAATAATTATACACATCGTTGTTAGAGATTTCTTACTTACAAAAGAGGTTCTAAGAAATATATTCAAATTGTTAAATTAAGAATGTGACATTAAAGTTCAAATAGCCAAGTTGGGAAGAGATCAAGGTTTGCTAAAATTGATAGCAAATGTAAACTTAGAGGTTGTTGAGGCAAGTGAAATTAAAGCTAGTCAGAGACACCCTTAAATATTTCTTTATTGGATATATTAAATAAATTTCAAACCATAACAATAACTTTAATATTATTGATTTGGGCAAATAATATAAGTCATGTTATTAAGGTTAGGTAATTAATAATGCTTTCATAATCATAGCATGGTAGAATCCAATTTTTCTACAGTAGATGTAATATTATATTTTCAATAATATAACTGTAATGTGTTGGTTGAGTCCAACCCATTGCAATAGTACTAGCTAACCGCAAGTACTAATAAATAGTAAATAAAATATACCAAAATTAAATGATATGCACCATCTTATGATTATAGTTAGGGTTAGGGTTAACATTAGCTTAATGTTAGGGTTAACGGTTGGTTAAAATTAAAGTTTCAATATTAAAATAAAGTTTTATTTAGGGTTAATAATAGGGCTTAGTTAGGGTTAGAGTTAGTGTTAGGATTTAAGTATGAGATTACCATTATAGGATAAAGCTTGGAATTAGCATTTCAGTTGAATTAGGATTAGGGTTAGCATTAGGGTTCCGTTAGGATTGGACATGGTGTTCCTAAGATTTAAATTAAGGTTAGAGGTAGTGTTAAAGTTAGGATTAAATTAGTTTGAAGGATAAGGTTAGTATTATAGTTAGAGTTAATGTGTGTTATATTAGGGTTAGGATGTATTTAAGCTAGTGGTTTTATCTACAATCCTAAATATGATCACAATCCTCACCTAAACCTTAGCACTACCAATAGGATAATTATTGACAACTAAGTAGAAAGTAGGGACCATACAAAATATTCTTTTATTGTTATTTTTTATTTGAAACATATGTTGCTATGGGCATAACCATTGCACCTCATTGAGATGCGGTGCTAGCAATAAATTCACATCTAACAATATAATACAATAAAGAATGTGACATTAACTAAACAAATATTATCTTGATTATTAAATATGCCCAAATAGAGAGTCGTGTCCCCTAGACAAAGTAAACCATACATATATTTAGGGCAAGATAGGTGAATAGAGGAGATATATTTGTGCGTGTACATCCAACGGATTCTCCATTATACGCCCACCAACACATATACTCTAAACAAAAACAGTAATGGATACTAAGTGTATGGACGTTATCAAGAATGAAGATGAAGGGTTAGAAAGATCTGAATTATTGCTGAATACAATGGAGGAGAAGGGAAGCTATACCTTAGGCAATGAGAACAGCGATGAAGAATCAGTTTGGTCTGAATTCCCTGACCATATAGTGGAGGAGATATTTTCGAACCTACTGTTCGAATTCACTCTTCCATTTCGTATTGTTTGTAAACAATGGAACAAGCTCTTATCTTCTAACAGATTTCTATCTTCATTGGCAGAGAGCGATCCATGGATTCTTCTATGCAGCTCAACGCATTGCATGGCATACTGTTTTCTCACGCAGTCTTGGAAGACTCTTTCCCTTAGTTTCTTGCCAAGCCGAACAACAAAAGGTCTCTCATTAGGCGATTCAAGATTTTGTACTTCAGGCCTACTGCTAATCGAATTAGGATGGCCTCGGAAATATATGATCTGTAATCCAATTACAAGGACTTACAGATATATTGCCCCCGTCATATCACAGAGTGCAACTTTATCGGCAATAATGTACGACGGGGAGTCCTATAAAATTGTGGGCGTGACACATGAAAGAAACCCAGGTTCCCTGCAAATTTACCATTGTTCGAAAGCGTCATGTCAGATTGAACTTGAGTTGCCACTCGAGCGAAGAGATTTTCCTGTTTCTCATATTTGTTGTGCCAAGGGTTTTCTCATGTGCGTCTCAAACCAGGGGGAATTTGTGGTTTGGAACATGAAAGATAAGCAAGTGCAACGATTTTCCTTTTCGTATCCGAATCTATATATTCCAGGGGGTGACATAAACACATGGACCGAACAGCTGGTTGTATGTGTGTCGTCGATCCTATTTGTAAGAGCATATCAGTCCGACTCCGTTTTTACCTCTTTCGTGATTGTATGGGAATTGTTCCAGGAGGAAGAGAGGTCTATATGGAATTGGAAAGAGATGACAAGAATGCCTCCCGATTTGTGTCGTAAATTTTTTAATGCGCGTTCAATTAAAATGGGAAAATTTTCAAAGTATGAGACTTTCATTGTTGGAAATTTTCTCTGTTTCAGAACTGGGTATAGAAATACCAAGCTATTTGTCTACAGCTTACATGGGAAGTGCTGGAGTCGGATCAGAGTTCCTGATTCTGTCAGATTTAGAGGATATAACACAAATTTTGAGTTTCAACCTAGGCCAGGCATGAAGATATAGCTTTCCCTTAATATGTTATCTAGTAACTTGATCTATCTGTTTAGAATGTATGTAGGTTTATTACATGGCAGGATGAATATTTATGTAAAAAAAGTGAAGAGAAATCATTTGAAACATTTTTTTTTAACTTTTACCTTTCTAAGTTCAATAAATTTATAATTTTAATTGTTTATTTTTATATCATATAATTGGAATCTGTAAAATAGATTATATTAAATTTTGATTAAAATTTTAATAAATATCAGGAATCACAATGTTTTCAATCAATATATACTTATGTCAAAACTATTTGATGTATTAAATTATAACAGATTTTATATGCCTACATCAAAGGAAAGATAACCTTATGATTATTGTTTCTCATAATCATTGATTAGGGTTGATATTATTCTTATTTAAATCTCTAATATATTGCATAATATTGAGTATAAAATTATGTGATGAGCATTTATGTGTTTAAATTTTAATTTTATCATTTAAAGATTTAAAAAGAAATTAGTTGTTGAATATGAATTTGAATATAATTATACTTAGTTAATGGGTTCAAATCAACCTAGAAATTGAAGAGATCCTGATTATCTTGTATGAACACCTAATGGTTTGTCTAACATACACAAATGATTCAAATATAAGGAATAAATATATAGTTATCAAGTAATTGTGAAGAAGATTAAATCACTAGATTTATTTTATAGAAAAATACAAGCACAATGATTCTTTGATGAAGATCATATGTTAGAGAAGTTAGAACTATCAAAAGAATAAAAGCCATATGGAGGATGATTGTGCTTAGGAGTTCTTTTAGGGTTAAATTGGCATTCCAACATTCAAATAATTTAACATTTAAGGTAATCTAAATTGACACATTTAAAAAAATAAAATTTAAATATTATTTAAATCATCAAATAAATTGTTTTTACTAAAATATTTAACTCAAAGATTTGCCATGATATTTAATATATGAGTAGATTAGATTTCGTTAAATTTAATAAGTTATAGTAGAAATCTTACTAATTTTCCAATAATATATCATAGTTATTAGATATTTTATGGCTGTATCAGGAATCTTTAGTTCTCACCATTCACTTAAAATATAATCTAATGATCCTCATTGTATTTCATGTGGTAAATATGTACCTTTTCTATTTCTTATGCTTATGGGGTTTGAAATTTATTTTGGATTGTTGATGTCAATGAGAATCTATAGCCATGAAGAAATTTTGGGCCCCATTAGAATTTAAAAATATAGGTACTATTGTCATGAAAGATTGCACTCATGATGCTAAGTGTGAAACCAAGTAAACTTGGAAGGAAAACCCATTTTTTAAAACCAAATTGACAAAATACCCCTTTTACGCAACCTAAAACCTGTGTTATACCAAAAGGAGAAGATACATGCTCATAAAAGAAACTAAAATTCAAAGGTTTTAAATTAAAAAACAATAAATTTCTATCAAATCTACAAATGAACATGCACAATTACCAAGGCAAATATATGAAACTCTGAAATATCAAAGGAAATCTGCTATAAAACTAAAATACTAAAGTGATGAGATACATTGCTTTTTTTGCAAAAATGTGTATGCAAGAAAGAAAGATCCCCATAGAAAAAATAAGGATAATAGAAGCCTTGGGCGAATTCGCCAAACTGACATAAAAAACTCATGCATAATACTATAGAAAATAACATCTAATGCTCAAAATAGAACTCTAGATGACGCTGGATGAAAGGCATGAACTGAACTACAAAATATTGCTCTAGAATTTCTAAAAAAGCATGCACTCCTATGTCAAATGTAGCTCCTAAAAATAAAAATCTCCCCCTTTCCTAATTTGTGCATGTTTAATCTATGTATTTTCTTTTTTTAATTAATCTTTATTTAATATTTATTTAAAACAATTCATTTTAATATAAATATTAAAATAAGATCAATTATTATTTAACTTATTGCCTATTTACTTTAGTATAAATTTATTAGAGTTTTAAATTTAATAAAAATAAAATCTCAAAAGTTTACTCAAATCGATGAAGTACGGCATGCACATTAAAATAAACTCGAATCCTAAAAAAAATACATCATTTCATTTTTTTTTTTTGCAAACTTCTCAGTGAAGGTTGTTGTTGATCACCATACACACAATGTATGAGCTCGAGATGAATTTTTTGAGGCTAAACAAGGGGTTGAACTGAATGTCAAGCTAGAAACTTCTTGGCCACATATGCATGAATATTCCCTATATTCTTTGTAATATCTTCTTTTGGGATGTAAGAATGTGCAAAGTCTTTAGGTTTTCTGGAACATTCTTTTATTGTTACTTCTCTTTGAGGTCGCATCCCTGATCTTTGGTATCATTAACTATATTGTATCCTTTCATTTTGAGGTAGTGAATGGAATATGAAAGTGAGATTTTGTCTTTAATTCACTTCAACTTCTATTTATCTATTTCTCATTGAATAAGGGTATCATATTGTTTTATTTCTCTTAGCCATAAGAGCATTTTTCTATTCTTTTACTGTTGTCTACATAGGTTGAATATGAATACCTTAGCAACATTGGTTATATATCTGGTAATGGGTTAAAAACACACAAATCACTATATAAATAGTTGTTTATGCACAAATCATTATCTTTATTATCTTATAGCTATTCCATCCTATGAGCTGCATTGGTTTTCATTCTTCCCAATGTTGCGCTTTGTGACTTGAGTATTGTCCTTTGGGCATGTAGTTGGTGATTAGCATCATGGACTTTTATCTTCCTCTTTACTTTTATGGGTTGTGCTCACACCATCATAACACTATATATCTCATGTATAATTCTATTATTCTTATGTATTGTATCTCTTTCCATTTTGAATTTTGTCTTTCCAATCTATATGAAATTTCTCTAAATGAGCTTGCTCATAATTTTAGGCATTACTCTATTTCCATAGGATTATGAAACTCCTTACTTGGCCTGAATGCCCCTAACAAGAAATGTATCTTTAAGTGTTTCATTGCTAAATACAATCCAAAGTTATTCTTAATACAAGAAACCAAACTAAATAATAGCGAAATGACAAACCTAAACATAAAATTAGGTACTAGAGAATTAGAAGGACAAACTGTTTGTGGTGCCTCAGGTGGACTGGCCATCATATGGGATCCTAGGCAAATATCCTTCAAACTTATAAGCAAAAGCCCAAATTGGATGTGTGGTAGGGTTATAAGCATCAAAAGCAACTTAAAATTTATTATAATTAACTTCTATGGACCTATCCAAACATAATCAAAAAGATAAGTTTGGGATGAAATTGAGAATTTCCTTTTAAGTGACATTGAACAAGCATACATAATAGGTGGGGATTTCAATGCAATCTTAGATCCCAAGGAAAAATGGGGTGGCAATAAAAAAATGACCCAAACATGTCAGGATTTGAAAGATTGGATACATAAATGTAATATGTTGGAATTAAAGACCAGAAATGATGCTTTCACTTGGAATAACAGAAGACAAGGCTTCTGCAACATTGTAGAAAAAATTGATAGATTCTTCCTTTGTGGGAATCTTACACAGACTTTTGAGTCCTCTATCCCCGCGTTCTCAGGATCAGACCACTTCTCGGTCTAATTGATCATATCAGAAGAACTAAAGCCAACTAAAAACCCCCTTTCTCTTTGAAAAAATGTGGCTCAGGGATAAAAATCTAATACAATTAATTGAAAAGAGGTGGAATGAAGTAGAAGTCATAGGCTCTAAAACTTTCAAAGTAGTAACCAAACTAAAAAAGATAAAGCAGCAATTAACAATTTGGAACAAAGTAAACTTTGGAAATATCTTCACACAAAAAATAGAGACTGAGAAGGAAATGGAAAAAATTAATGGAAAAAATTAATGAGGAGGTAATAAGGCTTGGGATGAATAACATACTATATCAAAAGGAAAAAACCAATCTAGCCCAAAATGAAGAAATCCTAGTTAGAGAAGAAATATACTGGAAACAAAAATACAAGGAACATTGGCTGGAGGCTGGGGATAGAAATACAAGCTTCTTCCACAATAGCATAAAAGAGCGCAGAGCTATTAATATAATCAACAAGATAAAATTGAACTCAGGAGACTTCAGTGATGATCCTGAGCAGATAGCCACGGAAGCAGTTGAGTATTTTGAAACTATCCTTAACAATAAAGATGGCTCCAAGAGGACTAAGGAGAGAAAATTCTTAAAATACATCCCAAAATTAATATCTAAAGAACACAACTTAATGCTTGATAAAAATTATCTATGGAAGAAGTGGAAATTGCTTTATTTCAAATGGGTCCGGACAAGGCCCCTAGCCCTGATGGGTTTCCAGCATACTTTTTTCAAAAATGTTGGAGCTTCATGGGAAAGGAAATAATAGAGGCCTTAGAAGGGATGAGGAACTCAGGAAAGATTCTAAGAAAAATCAATAACACATTCATAACTTTAATCCCAAAAAAGGAAATAGTGGACTATTTTGAAGATTTCCATCCAATTGCATTATGCAACACCCTTTATAAATTGCTCACAAAAACAATTGCAAACAAACTTCACAAACTTCTCCCCATAATCATCAGTGAGGAATAGACTAGTTTTGTGCCTGGCAAATCCATTTATGATTGTATAATCATTGCTCAAGAAGAAATCCATTCAGTACAAAAAAATGAGGTACCAAGCATGATGATTAAACTTGATATTAAAAAAGTGTATGATAAAGTAGACTGACACTTTCTATGTAAATGTCTTGAATATTTCGGGTTCAATAAGCAATGGATTAATCTAGTCATTGAATGCATTGCAACACCTAGGGTGTCAATCCTAGTCAATGGGGCCTCAGAAGGTTTTTTTAAAATCTCAAGAGGTCTCAAACAGGGGGATCCCCTCTCCCCCTTTCCTTTTATCATCATGGGAGAATCATTGGGAAGAGTGATTAATAGGGTGAGAGAAACACAACAACTCAATGGTATTAAATAACTTCTGACCTAAAACCTATTACCCATCAACAATTTGTTGATGACACCATGTTGTTTGGACTAAGCAGTATAACAGAAGCAAAAGCACTCAAAAAATCTTAAACAACTACTCTACCATCTCCAGACAGGATATCAACACTTTGAAGTCCAACATAACCTTTTTTAACACAAATAAAGATCTCCAAAAGGAAAATCCTAAACATTCTTAAATACAAATTAGGAGAATTACCATTTAAATACCTAGGACTCCCCTTAGACAAGGGAATTAGATCATCCAAATTATGGGATCAGGTGGTCTCCGAAATCACAAATAGGATCTCCTCCTGGAAAGCAAAATGGTTATCCTCTATCGGAAAGGCCACCATGATTAAGTCAGTTCTCTCAGCAATGCCAATTTACCAACTCACATGCATGGATCTTCCCATAACCAAGAGAAAGGAAATCACAAAACACTTGAGGACCTTTTTCTGGCAAGGCCAGGAAGACAAATTCATACTTCCATTAATAGCATGGGATAAGATATGCATGCCCAAGGTGATGGGGGGTTTGGGTATCAAAGATTTAAATATCTAAAGCAAGGCGTTGGGAGCAAAGCTTGTTTGAAGAATGTATACTGACCCTAAATTAAAATGGGCATGAATCCTTTATAACAAATACTTGCATAACCAAGATCCTTTAAGCATCCTTAGTACTGCCCACCCACATAAAGGTTCTAGAATTTGGAACTTTATGCTTGATTGCAGAGATATCATTACGGACAAGCTAACATGGATCATTGGAAAGGGGGAGGATGCCCTTTTAATGAGAGATTCCTGGGGGGCTCAATCTCCCATCAATACTCTTCATAACTTTGAAAAGTTTATACCTACTCTTGAAGAACAATGGGGTGTGCATGTAAAATACTATGTGGAGGATTTCTCCATTGGGAACCTCAAACAATGGAGATGGAAATCAATGGATAATCTAATCCTTCCGAACCTAGAAAGATCCCTCTTAACTCGTATCCTAACCTCAAGAAGTCCTGCCTTAAACTCTGAAGAAGTTAAAATAATATGGGCTGGTTCCAAGAAGGGGAAATATGAAACTGAGGGATATAAACAACTTTTGATCAAGAATAATAACCCAAGCTCCAACCTTCCCCTAACTCTTTGTTAGGATAAAAGGTGCCTTCCGAAAGCGGGCCTGTTTGCATGGTTGGCTATTCAAAATTGAGTCCCCAGCAATGAAACCTTTAGGAAACTAGGATATGAAGGACCTAGTAGATGCCCTCTTTGTGAAATGGATGAGGAAAATTCTAACCATCTTCTGTTAACTCGCGATTATGTACACAACTACTGGGGATGGTTGAAAAAATAGTTGACTTGGTATACCCCTATTCCTAACACTATCTCTGATTTATTCCATGCTTGGCCCATCCGAAACATAGGTTGCATGTATGAAAATTTATGGATCATTTCCCCTTCCATTATGATCTAGAAAATTTGGAAGGAAAGAAATAGGAGGATTTTTAAAGATAGTAAAATGAAATGGTCCCATCTAACCAATAAAATAGAAGAAACCATAGTTGAAATAATAAACAACCAGACCTCTAATTATCAGAGAGATGTCAATATGTCCTATTGAAATGAAAAAATGAGATTAAGGTGGAAGGGTCTAAAGATACCCCCTTTCATTGGTAGAGGTCCTCCATCCAACAACATAATATGTAATGAATGCAAGTGTCTTCCCCCTAATGTTGGATGGTTTAAGCTTAACTTTGATGGTGCTTCTAGGGGTAACCCAGGGAGTGTTGGACTTAGGTGTAGCCTTCATAATTAAAATGGGACTAAAGTGGCCTATATGGCCCTCCCCTTAGGCAAATGCACTAACAATGTAGCAAAAATGAAAGCACTTGCTGTAGGGATAAACCTATGCATTATACTAAATATAAAGAGGATCAACATTGAAGGGGATTCAGCCATTATCATAAATGCCCTTAGAAAAGGGACTATGCCTGATTTGAAGCTAAATGCCTCCTTGACTAAGATACTGACAGACATCAAAACATTTGGTAGGGTCATCTTTAATCACATATACAAGGAGGGTAACAAAAGAGCTGACTCCCTAGCTAACATGGAGGCTAATGGTATGACAATTATCCATGTGGCTCCTATCATTTATCCTGCAAATAACTTATAAAAATAATAATATTCATACCATATGATAGCATCTAAACAAATTCTCCACACCTTGTTTCCTATCTTACTCATAGAATCAGCCTGAGCCCGTAACTAAAGGAGCTTATGAGAATTAATCATCTAACTCATCATCCACTCTTGGCTCCCATTAATTCACTAACATATATTCGTGAATTTTTTTCAAACTAAGGCATATATAAACTATCTAAATATATACATACAAATACACAAACAGATTGACACATATAAAATCTATATATATAGATATAGCTATATATATATATATATATATATATATATATATATAAACACATTATACATATTTATATGGATATATAGATATATATAGATATATATAGATATATATCACATATATAAACAGAAATATTACATATATAATTTTTACATATTATGTATATATAAATAACAAAATATTATATAAGTCATATATTATATAGATACAGTTACATATATATACATATAAACATAGCTATATATATATATATATATATATATTCGATCAATCTATCTCTGCTTCCATCTATATTCTTAATATCAAAATGACAAGATTTGAAATAAATCTTTATTCCCATTTAGTTTCGTTCACAACTCTGCCAATTGGTTTACCATCACCACCCTTCCTCCAATTTATTTCTGGACGGAACTACCTTTCCAAGGGCTATGCAGGGGGCTTAGAACGAAGTTGTGAGCCGCGGATACGGAGATCCCTCCCAGGGGCTGGTGGAAGCAGAAAGTTCCATCTACGTGCTGCTACCAGGGGTGGGGGTAGTGGCTCCGCCTTAGCCTTCCCACACCCCCGGTTACACCTCTCTCTCTCTATATATATAAATATTTATATTTATATGCATTTATAAATTAAAATAAATAATAGACATTCATATAATGATTATATCAGAATATTTATATAGACATTAATATATATGTATATATTTACACATATAAACTGGAATATATTCACAGGATTGTTCATACATATAAATTTACAATCTAGATTTATAAATATACTAATATATTAAGATATTTATGATTATATATAAGTTATCATTAATAAACGCTCTGTCCAAAGAATTATATATTTTACATTTCGGAGCAG
This sequence comes from Cryptomeria japonica, assembly GCF_030272615.1. NCBI lineage: Eukaryota > Viridiplantae > Streptophyta > Pinopsida > Cupressales > Cupressaceae > Cryptomeria > Cryptomeria japonica. Next base: position 554,482,787 of record NC_081415.1, read on the forward strand.
ATGTTAATTATTAAGCTCTTTGGATGGGGACATTCATATCTAAACATATATAACTATAAATAATCAAACCCCTAATTAAAAGTGCCTGATGATCATTACAAATATGATCTCCAAGAAATCTTGGCCATTATGGCAGGTCACTGCTTTGTTGAAAACAGTACTTGATAAATTTAGCAACTCAAAATGATTTTCCCACAAGCGGCTCATCATTTATAGATTTGGCATTTACTCTGAGCCAACTAGAAGCGTCTAAGGTGGATACATGGTATGCATGTATTAAGAAAGGATGTGAAAGCTCAAACTTTAACATAATTACCCTACACGGCTATTAAACCATGCCTTTATGTTTCATAAGCTCTTTAACCCATCTTATCAAGACCTTCTGGACTAAAGCAGAACCTGTGATGGATACCCAATCAAACTAAGGAGTTCAAAGAGGTAGATGGCCTTTGACGGAGCCATTACTAGGGATCTTCTCAAGTGCATCATCCACCTTCCTCATACCTTAGTTATAGATGCTGTAGAGACTATCCTCGGTCCAAATTATCTCATAAATTTAGACTGAACCAGAGCTCTCTACAAAGAGGTCTTCATTGCCTCAATCTTATGCGATCTAGAGAGGGTTTTAGTCAACATTGACTATGACTGGACAATCCCAAGGCCTAGAGATTATCACTATGGATGGTGCGGCCTTCACCAAGCAAAGAAATGATGCAATTAACAGGAATGTTAACTTTCTACTGTACTTATTTCATGTGAGCAACCCTCCTAGGTCTACCTAGTTTGAGGACTTCCTCAGGGAAGAGGGCCTAGTTTTGGAAGATGAGGAAGCTGTGACCCCGTCTTCTAGTTCAGATTGATGGGGCGTAGGATCTTGGTGAGAATATGATAATTTTGATAGATCCTTTTTACCATACACTCAACTTATACTGGATATTTAGATTATTACTATTTCTAGTAAAACAATATTAATTTTGGAATCAACCATAGACCCCAGAGGAGATAATAATTTTGCCAATTCCTAAAAAGATAGACATTATCGTTTCAAATTATATTAAAACAGTATGCTCTAACTGTTAATTTCAAGGCCTACTTAGATAATCATCATAAGAATAGTATGAAATTGTTGTTACTATGGAATGTTTTGTTTACTCTTGGACATTCATTAAGATGAATATATACTTTATAAATGTTTATAAGCATCTGGCTACACTCATTCTATGGTATTTATTCACATTGGTGGATATCTTATTAGGCCGGGAAATATTGGCTTCAATTTTTTTCACATGTTTGGCCTATCTAAACAAAGAAAACTAGTTCTAGCGCTTAGATGCCTTGTTATATACTCATTTGATATCTGCTCACGAATTTTCTAAAAATGAAAGGCCATCTGACAATTCTCAGATGGTGGGTTATATGTGGCTCACATGCAAATGTTTTGGAAAGGATATAGGTTAAATTCTGCATTAAAAACTCATATTTCCTATCACCCTCTCTATAAATAATCTTCAGGGATGAAACAGCATGCTGACCTCAGGCATGATGGAATTTCATTTACCCACTCTTGTTATTGTAGTCTGGATATCATCTACCATTAAGGGATAGCATCCGGGTGCATTAACAAGAGGTGGTAAATAGGCGATTTATAACCATGGATGGTCAAATTCCGATAAGGGGAGGAACATTATCTACAAGCTTGGCTTACGAATGATATATCTACCACTTTATAAACTAGAAAAATGAGGCTAAGCACTTTGAAACCGCTCACTAGGAGTTTTATCCATGCTGTTGATAATGTTTTGTTTACATTTCTCTGTATAAGTTTTGTAATGACAGGTCTTATAGGTAGAAGCAAGCAAAGCTCAAAAATCAAAGCCAAAGCTCATGTGTTGGGGGATAATTGAAAATTGTAATCAAGGGCTTGTATGGGACTTTTGTATATAGATGTAAAGATTACTTGGACGACCATTTTTTTTATTATATATATGTTATTTATTTATATAATATAAAACTTTAAAAAATGTAAATATAGATTCTAAAAAATTTATTAAATATTTGTTTATTAGATGTGTAAAATAAATTTGAAAAGATAACAATAACTTTAATATTATTGATTTGAGCAAATAATATAAGTAATGTTATTAGGGTTAAGTAATTATTAATGTAAATGTAAGATTATATTTTTAATGATATAACTATTTTTTAGGGTTTAAAATCAATTGCCTCATTTAGTAAAAAAATGTTAACTCACAACTTATTTAGAATTCCACTTTAGATGTCCCTATTGGGAATTGAACTTGGTCTTGAGAACCCAATGTTTTTAACCAGTTAAGCTCAATGGCTTTGACTTTTACATTTATATTTTTTTTATGTTGTTATAAACTTTTATATTATTAAATTGTATGAAAGTAACTAAAATAATATTATTTATTTATATATTTTTATTATATATATATATATATATATATATATATATATATATATATATATAAAATATAATATAATATAAGACTTTAAAAATGTAGTTATAAATTTTAAATAATTTGTTGAATATTTGTTTATTGGATGTATTAAATAAATTTGAAATTGATTTGGGCAAATAATATAAGTCATGTTATTAGGGTTAGGTAATTAATAATGGTTTCATATTCATAGCATGGTAGAATCTAATCTTTCTAGAATAGACGTAATATTATATTTTCAATAATATAACTATAACTGTAGTGTGCTGGTTGAGTCCAACTGATTGCAATAGTACTAGCTAACCCCAAGTACTAATAAATAGTAATTAATAATGCTAATAATGCTTTCATATTCATAGCATGGCAGAATCTAACCTTTGTAGAATAGATGTAATATTATATTTTCAATAATATAATTGTAGTGTGTTGGTTGAGTCCAACCGATTGCAATAGTACTAGCTAACTGCAAGTACTAATAAATAGTAAATAAAATGAACCAAAATTAAATGGTTTGCACCATCTTATGATTATAATTAGGGTTAGGGTTAACATTAGCTTAACTTTAGGGTTAACCGTTGGTTAAAATTAAATTTTCAATTCTAAAATAAAGTTTTATTTAGGGTAAATAATAGGGCTCAATTAGGGTTAGAGTTAGTGTTAGGATTTAAGTATGAGATTACCATTATAGGATAAAGCTTGGAATTAGCATTTCCGTTGAATTAGGATTAGGCTTAGCATTAGGGTTCCGTTAGGATTGGACATGGTGTTCCTAAGATTTAAATTAAGGTTAGAGGTAGTGTTAAGGTTAGGATTAAATTAGTATGAAGGATAAGCTTAGTATTATGGTTAGAGTTAATGTGTGTTATATTAGGGTTAGGATGTATTTAAGCTAGTGGTTTTATCTACAATCCTAAATATGATCACAATCCTCACCTAAACCCTAACACTACCAATAGGAGAATTAGTGACAACTAAGAAGAAAGTAGGCAGTACAAAAATATACGCTTGGAAAACATATGTTTAAAACCTTTTCTTGGGGCCTAAATGCCATTAAAAAATTCTATTGATTTGTCAATATCTTAGGTAGAGGCAAAGAGATGTGTTGGGCTCTATTTTAAATTTTGAATTTGAAATATTAAAAGTATCAAATTTATGAACAATGACTTTGAATTGTGCGATGGCCTTTCTCTCCTCTTCCATGCCATCATTTTTAGAGCTATCATAGAGGTCTTCTTGGTAGGTTTTTTTCGAAGACTAGCAATGCCTATCTACTTTAAAATGACATATATCTCTAGCAATAGCTTTAGGTGAAACATATGTTACTATGGGCATAACAATTGCACCTCATTGAGATGCGGTGCTAGTAATAAATTCACAACTAACAATATAATACAATAAAGAATGTGACATTAACTAAACAAATATTATCGTGATTATTAAATAGGCCCAATAAAGAGTCGTCCCCTAGACAAAAGTAAACCATACATATATTTAGGGAAAGATAGGTGAATAGAGGAGATATATTTGTGCGTGTACATCTAACGGATTCTCCATTATACGCTCACCAAGACACATAATCTTTGCAAAATCAGTAATGGATACTAAGTGTATGGACGTTATCAAGAATGAAGATGAAGGGTTAGAAAGATCTGAATTACTGCTGAATACAATGGAGGAGAAGGGAAGGGATACCGTAGGCAATGAGAGCAGCGATGAAGAATCAGTTTGGTCTGAATTCCCTGACCATATAGTGGAGGAGATATTTTCGAACCTACTGTTCGAATTCACTCTTCCATTTCGTATTGTTTGTAAACAATGGAACAAGCTCTTATCCTCTAACAGATTCCTATCTTCATTGGCAGAGAGCGATCCATGGACTCTTCTATGCAGCTCAACGCATTGCATGGCATACTGTTTTCTCACGCATTCTTGGAAGAGTCTTGCCAAGCCGAACAACAAAAAGTCTCTCATTAGGCAATTCAAGAATTTGTAGTTCAGGTGCAGCCTACTGCTAATCGAATTAGGATGTCCTCGGAAATATATGATCTGTAATCCAATTACAAGGACGTACAGATATATTCCCCCCATCATATCACAAAAAGTAACTTTATCGGCAATAATGGACGACGGGCAGTCCTACAAAATTGTGGGCGTGACATATGAAAGAAACCACGGTTCCCTGCAAATTTACCATTGTTCGAAAGCGTCATCCCAGATTGAACTTGAGTTGCCACTTGAGCCAAGAGATTTTCCTGTTTCTCATATTTGTTGTGCCAAGGGTCTTCTCATGTGTATCTTAAACCTTGGGGAATTTGTGGTTTAGAACATGAAAGATAAGCAAGTGCAACGATTTTCCTTTTCCTACCCGAATCTGTATTTTCCAGGGGGTACCATAAACACATGGACCGAACGACTGGTTGTATGTGTGTCGTCGATCCTGTTTGTAAGAACATATTATTCCGATGCCGTTTTTACTCCTTTCGTGATTGTATGGGAATTGTTCCAGGAGGAAGAGAGGTCTATATGGAGTTGGAAAGAGATGACAAGAATGCCTCCCGATTTGTGTCGTAATTTTTTTAATGCTCGATCAATTAAAATGGGAAAGTTTTTGAGACTTTCATTGTTGAAAATTTTCTCTGTTTCGTAAGTGGGTATAGAAATACCAAGCTATTTGTCTACAGCTTACATGGAAAGTGCTGGAGTCGGATCAGAGTTCCTGAATCTGTCAGATTTAGAAGATATGACACAAATTTTGAGTTTCAACCTAAGCCAGGCATGAAGATATAGCTTTCCCTTAATATGTTTTCTAGTAACTTGATCTGATCTGTTTAGAACGTATGTTGGTTTATTACATGGCAGGATGAATATTTATGTAAAACATGTAAGAGAAATCATTTGAAATTAATATTTTTTTCTTTTACTCGTATAAGTTCAATAAATTTATAATTTTTATTATTTATTTTTATATCAGATTTTTTATATATATTTTATTTTGTTTCAATCGGATTCTGTAAAATATATTATATTAAATTTTGATTAAAATTCTAATATCAACACCAGGAATCACAATGTTTTCAATCAATATATACTTATATCAAAACCATTTGATATATTAAATTATGACAGATTTTATATACCTACATCAAAGAAAAGATAACCTTATGATTATTGTTTCTCCTAATCATTGATTAGGGTTTATATTATTCTTATTTAAATCTCTAATTTATTGCATGATATTGAGTATAAAATAATGTGATGAACATTTAAGTGTTTAAATTTTAATTTTATCATTTAAAGATTTAAAAATAAATTAGTTGTTTAATATGAATTTGAACATAATTATAGTTAATTAATGGGTTCAAATCAACTTAAACATTGAAGAGATCACGTTTATCTTGCATGAACACCTAGTTTGATACAGTGGCCATGGTTTGTCTAACTTACACACATGATGTAAATACAAGGAATAAATATATAGTTATCAAGTAATTGTGAAGAAGATTAAATCACTAGATTTATTTAATAGGAAAATACAAACACAATGATTCCTTGATAAAGATCATACATTAGAGAAGTTAGAACTATCAAAGGAATAAAAGCCATATGGAGGATGATTGTGCTTAGAAGTTCTTTTAGGGTTAAATTGGCATTACCACATTCAAATAATTTAAGATTTAAGGTAATCTAAATTGACACATTTAAAAAATAAATATTTAAATATTATTTAAATCATCAAATAAATTATTTTTAATAAAATATTTAGCTCAAAGATTTATCATGATATTCAATATATGAGTAGATTAGATTCCATTAAATTTAATAAGTTATTGTAGAAATCTAATCAATTTCCCAATAATATATCATAATTATTAGATACTTTATGGCTATATCAGCAATCTTTATTTGTCACCATTAAATTAAAATATAATCTAATGATCCTCATTGTTTTTCATGTGCTAAATATGTACCTTTTTTATTTCTTATGCTTATGGGGTTTGAAATTTGTTTTAGATTGTTGATCTCAATGAAAATCTATAGTCATGAAGAAATTTGGGGCCGCATTAGAATTTAAAAATATACACTTATCTCATAGATTATAATGAGAGTTGTTTGATTATGCTTTAAATTAATGGTGTTTATTGAATATTAAAGTGTCTACCTCTTAACCCATTAATGATTTTCACCTTTAAGGCAATACTTTTCTATAAGAATTCTTTTGTTTTTTAAAAGGAAGTATTCATAATGATGATGAATGAATTATTTTATTATCATCTAAGATTCATGAATATTTTATACAAATAAATTGTGATTTTTTTTCAAAAATAGCAATAAAAATAATTTTTTTTCCAAAAAAATGGAGAGATTCACCAATAAGAAATAATATTTATTACAAAAAAAAGGAAAAGTTCATTAATATTTTATATGGTAATTTGAGGTTGATTTTATTAAATTTATTCTCATCCATGATTATTTAATATTATAGTGTCCACCTCTTAACTCATCAGTTGTTTTCACCTTTATGACAATACTTTTCTATAAGAATTCTTTTGTTTTTTAAAAGGAAGTATTCACAATGATGATAAATGCATTTTTTAATTATCATATGAGATTCACCAATATTTTCTACAAACAAATTATGATTTTTAAAAATAATTATCAATAAAAATAATTATTTTTTCAAAAAATATGGATGGATTCACAAATAGAAAATAATATTTATTACAAAAAAAAAAGGAAAAAGTCATTAATATTTTATATGGCTTTTTGAGGTAGAATTTATTAATTTATCCTTATTCCTGATTATTTAAAACCTTGCCAAGAGGCTTTTGAATTGTTCTTCTAGAGTTGAATATTTACAATTGGTAAGCAATGACTCAGTAATTTGTAGTAATATGTATTTATTTTATAATATAAACTAGTATATTTATTTCTAACCTTGTAAATCAGTTAATTTAGTTCTAGATATGCTAGTTATAGTTATAATTATAGATATGATTATAATTTTTCTGATAGGTTAATATGGCACTCACACATGTATACTTACATAAAAAAAGTATACATCGTAAGCTCCTAGCTAGATAGGAAGACAAAAAGATCCATCTTAGATCAAAGTTGAGGCTACAATGCTAACTCAACAAAGTATGCTACTAGAGTTTTTGATTAGTGTAAGAGAATTTTTATAGGGAGTTGAAACCCAAACAAAAAGAAATAGTCATTAAAGGCAATCTAGATGCCAAGCCATAAAGTACATTTGTATTTAATAGGCCAAGAGCAAAAAACTGGCACTAGTCAATGGTGTCGACAATGCTTCTCATGACATTGATATGAAGAGACCTTAATAGGTTAATAGGGAAGACGGTCGATCATTCCACCAAAAACCAAGACCAAAAGTGGAGAGGGGGAACCATGGCTACCAGGGAGTAGAGCACCAATTAGCTCCACAACTGGAAGAGGCAGGAGGAACCAAAGAGCACGCAACTATAAATAGACCCAACCAAAGCCTGCCAAAGTTCAAAGGACCCAACCGTAGAGTGAGGAGAGCATGTCAATCGGCCCAATAAAAAATCATCATCGGTGGATATTCAGGAGGGGTCACTAATGGCTAAAGCCAATTTAGAAAGTCTATCTACTTCACCATTACCTTCTCTGTAGATATGGCTAATCCAAAATTCATCAAAGGTAGCTAGCAGCCCCAAGATCGGTTGAAGCCACTAGTTAGGTGCCAACTAGGGATGTTATTGCAATGGATCATATTAATGACATTTAGTGAGTCACCCTCCAAATGAATTTTCTGTACCCCTAGTTCCTTCCCTAGCTGAAGACCTCTTTATGGTGCTCTGAATTCCACTTCATTATTAGTAGCCACTCCAATCTATTCAAAAATTTCTTATATACAGAGACCATCAGAGTCCCTCAGAATGAAACCAATACCGCTTTGGCCCATATTTCTTGTAGAAGCACCATCAAAGTTTATCTTGCTCCACCCGACCTCTAGTGCATCCCAAATCACCCCCACTCTTGGATTCGTCTGATCCACTAGAGTGCATAGTCCAAAAATTGGAGGGATGAGTAGGTTTGGAAGAACCTACTTAATCTTACCATCACAGTCTGTAAACAATTTTTTCTTGACTATTTTTTATTTGGCCACCACATTTAAGAGCTCAGTCATGTGGTTCTCAATTTTCCCACAAAGACACAAAAGGCTCATTTCTTTACCCTGGAAGATTTTGTGGTTCCTTTCTTTCCAAAATTCCCAGATTAGAAGTGATGGGAGGATGAGGAGTAAATAAAAAAAACCGCCTTTCCTACTAGTTTAGGCCATTGCAGAAACCACTGATCTAGCCCTGCTAGGAAGGGGCTAAAGATTCTTAGCTTTCCCATAAAATGCCACCAATAGTGGCTGGAGAATTTGTAATGGAGGAGAAGATGATCTGCAATCTCTTCCTGATCTAGACATAAAGGACATCTACTAGGACCATTGATACCCATTGAATGGAGCCTTTCTTGAGTTAAGATTTTTCTCTAGCAAGTCAATGAGGCAAAGGAAGCCGCTTTGGGAAGGATGTGTTGGTGCCAAAAGAGATTAATAGGCCAGTCTTTTTTATCTATAGTCAATTCTTTCAGTTTGTAGCAAAAGCATACCTTGTATTTTCCATTGAAGGAGTCATAACACCTAATATCCTTATCAGGGGAAGAGAAAATAATCGTTTTGTTGAGAATATCAGTAAATAAGTCCTTCTGAAGCTGATCCAAGTCTAGCTGATCCAAGGATTTCTATTTCCATATAGAAATACCATTTTCTTGGATCAAATAACCATAATCACAAACATTGTGCCCCCATAGATGATAGGTTTCTTCCATAACCAGTTGTAGAGAGGGGTTGTGACATAGGGCAGCTTCACAAGACCAAGAATCAAATCAAAAGGAGGCATCCCTTCCATTCCTGACATCCCACGTAACCTGATCGCTTATGGTATCCCTGTTGTCCATAATAAAATTCCAGATAGCCGAACCCCTGGGAGGGTTGTTGTTATTCAGAATCCTTTTAGGCTCCAGGAAGTCCAAATATTTATGTTTTAGGAGCCTTGCCCATTTTTGCTTCCCACCACTACAAATTTCCCAAGCCATTTTAGCATCCATTGCTAAATTCATAATTGAGATTTGGCGAATACCAGAATGACCTACCATTTTTGGTTGGCGGATCATTTTCCAAGCTATCAGGGGAAATTTACCTTTGTCATCATTAGAGAAATAAATTTATCTTCAATTTCTATCAATACCTGCAGGCAAGCCATGGAAAAAATCGGTAGCACTAAAAGGACTAACTTTATCATAGTGAGTTTCCCAGCAGAGGATAACCACTTGCCTTTCCAAGATGCAAGCTTAGATTTTCACTTGTCAATGAGGTACTTCTAGTAGTGAGATCTGTTACTGCCAATGAAGAGAGGGGTTCCAAGAAACTTCCCTGGGAAATTTGCTACTTTGAGATTGAGAATCCTTGATAATACCACTTGCAAATTGAGCGGAGTGTTGACAAAAAACAATTCTGATTTGTGCCAGTTGATTTTTTGACCAGAAGCGAAACAGTAATCGTCAAGGCAAGTTTTGATTATTTCGACTTCCCTCCTACTGGCCAAACCAAATAGAATGGTGTCATCAACAAACTGAGGGTGAGTCATTTTTTTATCCCTGTTGCCACATTAACACCAACCCAATGACCATCTTGCTAGAGAGCTTTTATGGATCGACCTAAAGCTTCAACCATTATGATAAACAAAAAAGGTGATAGTGGATCACCTTGTCTAATACCTCTTGTTGAAGAGAAGAAACCGTGGGATGAGCCATTAACCAAAACAGAGAATTTAGGGGTAGAGAGACAACTTGTGAGCCAAGTGAGACATTCCTTACAGAAGCCAAATTTATTGAGAACATCAAATAAGAAATTTGTGTCCACCATATCATAAGCTTACAGAATGTCTAGTTTTAAAATCATACAAGAGTCCTTGGTCTTCTTCGCTGTGTGAAGTGTTTCATGAGCAACAATGATCCCTTCCACAATGGATCTTCTAGGGGTAAACCCACTTTGTTCATCTGATATGATGTGTTTAAGGAGGGGCTTCTATCTGTTAGCTATGATCTTTATTACAATCTTATATATAGCATTGCATAGAGCGATAGGCCTAAAGTCACTCATCTATTGTGGATTTTGTTTCTTTGGAATTAGAGTAAAAAAGTGTGATTGATGGCCCCTAACATAGTCATCTTCTTTCTTGATTCTTCTACTGTAAGGTATAAATATCAAGCAATGATATCCCAAAAATGATGGAAGAAAGCGGCACGAAAGCCATCCGAGCCAGGAGTCTTATCAGGTTTCAACTGGAGGGTGATACTCCTTACTTCATCAATTGAAATAGGACTACAAAGATCTATGTTTTGATTCGCAAAAATGACAAATGGGATCAAATTCAGAATTCTCACTCTTGCTTCCTGGTCGACCTGATGGTCACCATTCATCAAAGAGTCAAAGAATCTTATAGCTTCCTACACAATGTCCTCATAATTCCTAATAGTGACTCCATCCGGTCTCACAATCTCGGATATTCTATTTCTATTTCAATTGGAAATGGCCGACCTGTGGAAGAACTCGGTATTTTTATCACTTTCCTTTAATCATAACTCCCTTGATTATTGATGATATTGGATTTCCTCACATCAAAGGATTTCATTTAGATCAGATTTTAGAGTATTTTCTTTGATAAATAGATCCTCAGTCATTCATGAAGATTTAACAGAGTTGGTTAAGTCTGCCAGTTCTGCCTTAAATATTAGTTTCTCCATATGAATATTCTTGAAATGGTTCTTATTCCATTATTTGATCTTTACCTTAATAGACTTGAGATTTTTATTGAGAATAAGAAGTCTCAAATGATCGCCAAAAACTGATTCATTCCACCAAGCCGCTATAAGATCATAAAGTTCAGGCATTCTGAGCCACATTTTCTCAAATCAGAATGGGGTGCCTCCCTCCACTTGAGCGAAGGAGACCTCTGGATAGATCGGGTAGTGATCTAATTTGGTGAGAAATAGAATCGATGATTTTAATGCTATATTTTTACCTAACAACTCACCAGAAAAAGAGAATCGGTCAAGCCATTCACCAATCTTAGTAAAGCCCATTCTCCGGTTTGTCCATGTGAAGAATCCATTTTTTGAAACAATGTCTAAGAGGTGATTCTTCGCAACAAAGTCCAAGAAGTCCTCTTGGGAAGTACCCGTACTCTAGATACCCCACTTTAATTAGTGCTAGAAAGGATCATATTGAAATCCCCGGCTACCACACAACTACCATTGATGATACTATTAAGCTTAATTTTATCTCCAGTAGAGGATGGTCTGTACACATTGAAGAGATTGAAATTCTCATTTCATCTAAGAATAGTGATCAAGCAATGTTTCCAATACTTATCTTTCCCCATAAGTGATATCTTAACACTCATGGGGCTCCAAATGATTCCCAAGCCATTGGAGGCTCCATCCGATTGGCTAAAAAGCCCATTCCACTATTTCCAAACTCTCATTTTACCATCAATCTCAGCCTTGCTCCATTTACTTTCCTATAGTAGCCAAATATCTCCTTTTGTTTCATCAATCTGGCACTTAATCAATCACCATTTGTCAGGGGCATTGATGCCCCTAATGTTCCAAGATAGGAGTCTCATAGCTCCTAGGGAAGGGCATTTCCCTTCCCTAAATTAAGTTTGGTTTGACCACTGGCAGCACCAGCTACTGCTAGCATGACTTTCTTGGACTTGCACCCCCGCACACCTTTTGGATTAAAATTTAGTTTACCAATAGTCAAATCTGACTTTCCAAAACCTTTTGGAGTACCCTCCAACATAAACTCTGAGTCAGGTTCAAAGTTCTCCTCCCCCTCCGAAGAGGAGGTTTCAATTTCACTATCTTCTAGTTCAATGCCTATCATGGAGTAGATCTGCCCTCCCATCTCCCCTATAGTGTCCTTTTCCATATCCTGAGAGTACAGATTGCCATCTTCAATCACCAGTTGATCCCTAGGCACAAAAGGGGAGGGTGGAAGTGAGTCTACTACCTTGGATTCAATGTTTGCCTATAGGGGTTTGGTCTTTCCCAAAAGTGTGAGAAGATCTTGTTGGCTCTCGCATTGATCAGAGGAGGGGAGAATTACGATCAAAGAGATTTCCCCCGTTAGTGTAACATTCTCCTTATTTAGAATATTGTTGCAAAGGGCATCCCAGTGTCAACGATAGTGGGAGGTTCCAATTGCAGCTTTACCTCAATGGGAGATTGCATACAGGAATAATTTCATTGTATCATAGACGAGACATCACAACTAATACCAGTATGATCCAAGGAGAATCATTTAGGGCAAATATGTAGCTGATCTTCCCTATCAATCTTTTGAATCCAGATCTTCCCTGTCCCGATAATTCTAACTTCATTTGGGATCTTGTTGATTTGATCTGTGCTAATACAAATTCTAAGAATGCTTCCCCATAGTTTATCCTCCAAGATGTCATCTGCCGATACAAAGGTACCAAGGGTTTTTGCATATATCCTTAATGACATCAATGTGCCAATAATCTAAGGGACAATTATATAGTCTTATCCATACCTTGTTGTTCAGCAAGACATATGTCCAGGGATTAAAATTGGGCTGCCAATCAATGATGTGGACTTCGATACCATCTAACATGTATGGACTTTTATGTTTAGCTTTTCATTTCTCCTCATTTCTCATAAATTCAATCATATAGAAGTAATTCAAGAGAATATTAATTTTAATATCCTTTCCCCACTGCGCTCTACACTAGGATTCAAAGTTGTCCTTAACCTGCTTTCCACCACCCCACTTGATAAAAAGGCAAGACTCAAGCAAATTTGACCTAGCATAATTAATTTTATTCTCATCTAGATAGATAGTGGGTCTTGAGGTTTTTCTTACCAGTTTATGAAAATAGGGTCATTGAGGGAGAGAGCCTGATCTTCAAAAGTCAAGGCATCTTTCAAGATTCGATCGAGGGTTCTGATTTTTCGGATGGAAGTTAGATCTCCAAAATCTAGCTTGATGCACCCTTGAGTTATCTTGCATGAAGTTCCCATTCTGCTTTTGGAAATTACCATGATCAGTCTGGGGAACCAAAAAAGAGTCAGTATGCGAAATACCTCTCTCGAGTGGCATATCGGAAGTGTTAGGTTTAGGCGGTGGATACCAGTTTTGGGAGCCCTCCTATGCAGGATGCATAGCCTTGCAGAACCAACCTTTGTTATATCAAATGAAACCATTTTCCTTCCACTTGTGTGGGTAAATAGGGCACTGGTTACCACTTGAATAGGGATTTCCATAGTTTAGTCGCAGACTGTAGTATTTGGAGCCCTGGAACCTATCTGTTTTCCTAGCATTAACTGGTTGCTGGACAACATGCAATCTAACTATCTCAATGGGGAAGAAAATGTCTACTTCTTCGCTCCAAGATCCAACCTTCGTAGACTAGGCACTAGAGTACATCAGTAACCCTACTCTTCTCACCAGCACTGCTCCTAGCCTTTTCACTCCTCCTAGCACAACTAAATAATTATATTACGGTTAAGTAATTAATAATGTAAATGTAATATTATATTTTTAATGATATAGCTATTTTTAGGGTTTAAAATTAGTTGCCTCATTTAGTAAAAAAATGTTAAGTCACAACTTATTTAGAATTCCACTTCAGATGTACCTATTGGGAATTGAACTTGGTCTTGAGAACCCAGCATTTTTGACCAGTTAAGCTCAATTGCTCGGACTTTTACATTTATATTTTTATTATGTTGTTATTGATTTATTTATTATTTTAAATATTAGTATTATATTACTAAGAAGATTATTTTATTATCAAACTTTTATATTATTATATTGTATGAAAGTAACTAAAATAATATTATTAATTTATATTTTTATTATATATATTTTTTTATCTATATTATATAAGACTTTAAAAATGTAGATATAAATTTTAAATAATTTTTTAAATATTTATTTATTGGATGTATTAAATAAATTTGAAAACATAATAATAACTTTAATATTATTGATTTGGGCAAATAATATAAGTCATGTTATTAGGGTTGGGTAATTAATAATGCTTTCATATTCATAGCATGGTAGGATCTAATCTTTCTAGAATAAATGTAATATTATATTTTCAATAACATAGCTATAGTGTGTTGGTTGAGTCCAACCAATTGCGATATTACTAGCTAATTGCAAGTACTAATAAATAGTAAATAAAATATACCAAAATTTAATGATATGCGCCATCTTATGATTATAGTTAGGGTTAGGGTTAACATTATCTTAATGTTAGGGTTAATAGTTGGTTAAAATTAAAGTTTCAATTCTAAAATAAACTTTTATTTAGGGTTAATAATAGGGCTCAGTTAGGGTTAGAGTTAGTGTTTGGGTTTAAGTATGAGATTACCATTATAGGATAAAGCTAGGAATTAGAATTTTAGTTGAATTAGGATTATGGTTAGCATTAGGGTTCCGCTAGGATTGGACATGGTGGTCCTAAGATTTAAATTAAGGTTAGAGGTAGTGTTAAGGTTAGGATTAAATTAGTATAAAGGATAAGGTTAGTATTATGGTTAGAGTTAATGTGTGTTATATTAGGGTTAGGATGTATTTATCTACAATCCTAAATATGATCACAATCCTCACCTAAACCTTAACACTACCAATAGGAGAATTAGTGACAACTAAGAAGAAAGTAGGCAGTACAAAAATATAAGCTTGGAAAACAAATATTTGAAACCTTTTGTTGGGGCCTAAATGCCATTAAAAAACTCTCTTGATTTGTTAATATTTTAGGTAGAGGCAAAGAGATGTCTTGGGCAATTGTGAATTTGAAATATTAGAAGTGTCAAATTTGTGGTTGTGAAAATGTACAATGACTTTGAATTCCACGATGGCCTTGCTTTGACTCTTTCATGCCATCATTTTTAGAGCTATCATAGAGGTCTTCTTGGTAGGCTTTTTTCAAAGACTAGCAATGCCCATCTATTTTAAAATGACATATATCTCTAACAATAGCTTTAGGCATTGGATGTCATTTTCTAGGACTTTACAATATATTCTTTTATTGTAATTTTTGTATGGAAACATATGTTGCTATGGGCATGACCATTGTACCTCATTGAAATGCGGTAGTAATAAATTCACAACTAACAATATAATACAATAAAGAATGTGACATTAACTAAACAAATATTATCATGATTATTAAATATGCCCAAATAAAGAGTCGTGTCCCCTAGACAAAGTAAACCAAACATTAATCTAGGGCAAGATGGGTGAATGACACAAATTTTGAGTTTCAACCTAAGCTAGGTGTGAAGATATAGCTTTCCCTTAATATGTTTTCTAGTAACTTGATCTGATCTGTTTAGAACGTATGTTGGTTTATTACATGGCAGGATGAATATTTATGTAAAAATTGTGAAGAGAAATCATTCGAAACTATATTCAAAAATATAACTATATGGATGGAGGAACAACAATGCCATATCAACGCCCAAATATAAACAACCCTGAATCTTCTTCGGATTCTTGGAACTTGTTGAATTATGGAAGCAGTGATGCTCTCAAGGAAACAAGGAGAAAATGTGCCCTAAAATTGGTAACTCCCAACTCGAATTGCATTAAGATCTTGACTCGAGGGCCTCCATGGAATTGAGGAATTATTGTAAAGCCCACGAGCTCTTTGAAAAGTGGAGAGGAAATGATCAACCCCTCATAGAAATAATTAAATGGTGGAAAGAAACATTCCACAGGCAGGTAAGTATCACTACCCTAGCTAATAATTTTCTATATATTGAATGTCACAAGAAGTCTCTAAAATCAAAGCTATTGTATGAGGAGCATGTTTTTTACAAAGGTTAATTTTGATTTTATTGAATGGAAACCCAAATTCGATGCTAATAAATTTGAATTCAAGTCAACATCAAAACGGGTTCAAATTCATAATATTTCTATTGAATTAATGCATGCCAAAAATCTCATTGAAATTGGGGATAAATTGGGCAAATTCATAGCCATAGAAGTGAATTGGTCGGAAAAATCCGATATAAATTTTTTAATAGAAGTAAATAAGGGCATAAAAAATTTAAAGAAAATAACCCTAGATAGAGTAGATGGTAATTACATCTTAAAGTCGGTATGGTATAATGGCTCAGTCTTTGAAAATTTAACATTTTTCAAAAGGTCCAACCCTAGCATACATAAGTCTCAAGCTAAGAAAATAGATAAATATTAAGTGAATGACAAAGTAGATATACAATTTAATAATAAGATAGGTTGTTTTATCATAAACATTGGCCATCAAGAGACTGATAATAAAGAAAACCCTCCTCCTTCCTTGGTTCTACGTGTAGGTAACATCCCCCATGTTTATGCACATGAGGAACAAATTCAAACAAAATTAAACAAAGTTATCAAGAATTTAATGGGGAAATTAGCAGAAGAATTTGTAGAAGAGGTGTATAAAAATGCTTTGATAGATGCTACAAACAATGACATCTATCCAAATTTAGAATGTTAACGGACCCCCCTTAGGACTCAATCTTTTAGAAATAACCAGATTGAAGATGTTCATGATGATAACATCATAGTTTCTCCCAATATGGAGGACTATTCCCCTATTGTGGAAGGGTTGAATGCAAATGAGGAGAGATAATTCATTATTAAATAACTGATCAGTATATAGGAAAGGGAAAAAAATATGATATTAGACAATAACTAAATCAATCTAAATAATACAAGTATCTTCCAAATGGGAGGCGATAAACTGACTCTAGACTGTCGCAAATTCACTATCAACAAAATAGGTTGGAAGTCTTTTTTAGATAAGAGGAAAATGGATGGGGAAGCGAACAGGTAGGTTAAAATCACAATCCTTTTGGGTCTGCAAAAGTCCCCCCTCCCCCCATAAAGGAATAAATATACTAACTTGGAATGTTAGGGGTATGGGGGCTCCTAACAAACAACGATTAATTAAGCGTAGCATACTCAAATATGCTATGGACCTAGTAATGCTACAATAAACAAAATTCGGTAGGACTCGTATGGCCAATTTTAGTAATAATTCACCCAATGGCATGTGGAAATGGTGGACTCTATAGGGGCATCAGGTGGACTGGGAATAATATGCAAAAAGAAATCAATTGCATTTACATGTCATACCAAAATGCAAAATTGGATGGTTGGTAAAGTAAGAGCCCTTAGTCTAAACCTTGATTTTATTATCTTAAATATATATGGTCTAATCCCAACAGATAAGAAGATATCAGTCTTGCGGGAAATAGAACATTTCTTCAAAAATCAGGATGAGAAACACATCATCATAGGTGGTGACTTCAACACGATCTTGTACAGAATTGATTAAAGTGGAGGGATAAAAAACATGAGACAACCACAAAGAGACTTTGCAAATTGGATAAATAACAATAACCTCTTGGAAATCAGGACTAAGATGGGTTTCTATACATGGAATAACAGAAGAAAAGGTTTCTCCAACATCACAAAAATGCTTCATTTTTTTTTTTACAAAGGAGACTTGACTGACTTTAAAACTTAATTAAACACTACTGTATTGCCATGGTCAGGCTCTGACCATTACCTAGTCTATTAGAACTAATGGGGGAAGCAAAGAAAACTAGACGCCCTTTCAAGTTCAAACTAATGTGGTTTAAACATGAAGACTTCCTCTACAACATACAAAAATGGTGGAATGAAGGTGTTTTTATAGGATCTAAAATGTATTGTCCTGTCTCAAAGCTGAAAGAGATTAAACAGAAACTATTAGAATGGAACAAAAATAAATTCAAAATCATCTTTGAGGAGAAGACAAGAATTGAAAAGAAGCTGGAAATAATGAATAACATTGTTATGCAACACGGGATGAACCTAGAAACATACGAGGTGGAAAAAAAGATTCTATGTGAATATGAGGGTATTCTGGCTAGGGAAGAGATATATAGGAAACAGAAATCTTGAGAGACATGGTTAGAAGATGGAGATAGAAACACTAAATTTTTTCACAACAATGTCAAAATGAAAAAGGCAATAAATAGAATTACTAAGATCACCAATAATAGGGATCAAATCATTATGTAACAAAATTTTATCATGGAAGATGCTAAGAATTATTTTAAAAATATTCTCAATAACTAGGAGCACTTGAACCTTCTTAACAATAGGGCCTTATTAAAAAACATACCCAAATTAATAATGAAGAATGATAATCAAATGTTGAACTCCAAAATAACCCATGAAGAAGTTAAAACTTCTCTTTCACAATTCCAAGGTGATAAGACCCCAAGGTTGGATGATTTCCCTACTGGTTTTTTTCAGAAGTGGTGGCACATTTTAGGCGACGAGGTCATTGATGCCCTGTAATCTGCCCGAAATGAAAGGAAGTTCCTAAAAGAAATCAATAAAAACTTTCTAGCCTTACTCTCAAATAAGGAGAACCCCTCAAAGTGGGAAGAATTTAGGCCCACTTCTTTATGCAAAATGACTTACAAACTACTAGAAAAAGTCATGGCCAATAGGCTAGAAAAACTACTACCAACCATAATATCATAAGAACAAACTAGTTTTATACCCAATGGATCAATTTTGAATGGGATAGTCATAGTCCAAGAAACCATCCATGCCATTCAGTTCCAAGGACAACCTAATATAATGATAAAATTAGATATTAAAAAGGCTTATGACAAAGTGGATTGGTATTTCCTTTGTAGATGCATGATATCCTTTGGCTTTAACAAACAATGGGTGAATTGGGTCCACTTGTGCATATCAAACCCAAGATTCTGAATCTTACTCAATGAGAAACCATAAGGTTTCTTTGGAGCGACTAGGGGACTCAAACAGGGAGACCCTCTATCCCCATTCTTATTCATTATCATGTTTGAAACCCTAGGAAGAAGCATGGATACATCAAGAAGAGCTAGAAGGTTAGTAGGGATCCAAGTCACAGGAGGTGTAGACCCATGCACACATCAACAATTTTCTAATGATACAATGATTCTAGGTAAAGGTTAGTTGAATGAAGCCAAGGAAATCAAGAGGATATTACAATCTTATGGGTTGGCATTCGAGGAAATGATTGTTGAGGAAAAATTAGAGATATTATTTTTCAACATGAAAGTGCATGAGGAATCTAGAATAGCATCATATCTAGGGTATAAAATTGGCCATTTACCATTCTCATATTTAGGAATGCCCCTGGACAAAGGCATTAGAACAAATAAACTCTTAGATCCCCTGATTGAGAGGGTGAGGAAAAAGATGTCATCCTAGAAAGGCTTATGGCTGATAGGGGCAGGAAGACTAACCCTCATAAAGATAGTCTTGGCAGCAATGCCTATCTACCTACTATCATGTATACCACTCTTGAAAGGGGCCTATAAGAAATTAACTCAAACAATTAGATATTTCTATTGGCATGACATAAAGGATAAAAGAAAAATCAAACTGATATCATAGGACAAGATATGTCGACATAGGAGTGATGGAGGCATGAGAATTAGGAAACTACTATGGTAGAATAAGGCCTTCAAGGAAAAACTAGCATGGAGAATATATACATCCTCAGAAGACAAATAGGTTAGAATCCTTAGGAACAAATATATATCTAGTAATCAGAAAGATGCAGTATTTAGGGATATAGATCAGCCCAAGGGTTCTTGAATCTAGAACTTTCTAGAAGAATGACGCATACTCATATCTAATTGTTTGTCCTAGGGATATTCATGATGGTAAATCTACCTTTTTTTAGGAAGATTCCTGGGGGGATACCCCTTGATAGATAAGCTCATGGATACTACCAGTATAAAGGACCAATTGAAAAATTTATGGGGTAATCATGTAAGGGATTATATAACAATGGAACCAGAATCAATAATTAGATGGAAATAGAAATACATGCATCCATTCATGGCAAACAATAAATTCCACAAACTACACCAAATTCTTAGGTGTAGAATAATAATATTTAGACTTGGGTTAGATGAGTTAATATTTTCTAGATCAAAGGATGGGTAGTACAACTATAAAGACAATTTTAGAACCATAAATGATGAGGCAAACATTGGTACAGACTATACATCCCAAATACATTATGTGTTGAAAAATCCTGTCTCCCAAAGACTAGTTTCTTTGCTTGGGCTGCAATTCAGGGGAGTGTCCTAACTACTGAACAAATTAAACTTAGGGGCTATGAAGAGCCTTCAATCTATCTCTTATGCAAGGAAGATGAGGAGACAAATGACCATATCTTCATAGCCTGCAACTACACACAAAAATGTTGGTATTGGCTAATGGAACAACTAGGTTTGTTAGGCGCTCTTATGCCATCCCTAATGGAATGGTTCAAAGGTTCACCGATCATCAAAAAGAATACTATCTTCCATAACTTATGGATATGCATTATAGAAATAGTAATCTAGGAAATTTGGAAGGAGAGGAATAGGAGAATTTTTCAAGAAACATAAATGTAGGTAGAAAACCTTATAGAGAAAATAGAAGCCTCCATTATGGAAATATCCAACAGCAAGAATGTGACCATCCCACAACATGATACGACATTCACAGACTAGGATAACTTCGTTAGAAAGCAATGGAAGGGGATTAAAATTCCTCCCTTTTCCAAGAAGGATGACATAGATAAAACTGAAGGCAAGAAAGCTTGAAAATGGGTGTCCCCAGAGATTGGATGGTTTAAACACAACTTTGATGGAGAATCTATAAGTAATCTAGGGATGACAGGTGCAAGTTGTATAACACATTTGGATAATGAGATCTGCACTGGCTCTAAATCCATATATCTAGATCAATGCACTAACAATAAGGCAAAAATGTTGGGCCTAATAGAAGGTTTAAATTTTTGCAAGCAATTAAAAATACCCAAATTGGAAATAGAAGGTGACTCAACTATTATAATTAATGCAATTAGAACCAAAACAATGCCAAATTGGGAACTTAGAAGTCTGTTGGACAGAGCCCTATCACTATGAAAAAGCTTTATAGATTACACAATAAATCATATAGAGAGAGAGGATAATACATTGGTAGATAATCTAGCTAATATAGGGGCTGATGGAATGAATAAAATGATATCCTTGACATCTAGGCATTTAGAATAGGCAACTCATGGGCAGCCAGGGGCATTAAAAGTTATAGTTCACAACTTCAATGAGCCCAATAAGCCCTACCATTACATTCTCATATTTTCATTTACATACTTCCATCAACATATGTATATGCAAACATATATATGTATATGGACATATAGTGATATATATGTACATATATATTCATACTTATATAAT
The DNA here is from genome assembly GCF_030272615.1 of Cryptomeria japonica. Taxonomy (NCBI): domain Eukaryota; kingdom Viridiplantae; phylum Streptophyta; class Pinopsida; order Cupressales; family Cupressaceae; genus Cryptomeria; species Cryptomeria japonica. Next base: position 554,504,659 of record NC_081415.1, read on the forward strand.
TTTATGTGCATAGGTGTATATATATGTTACTAGTTTTTTATATATATATATATATACACAGATATAGATATATGTGTATATATGCATATATACACTCACTAAAAATAAACACAGAGCTGAGATCATCATACACCCTTCTCTTGCTCCCAATGGACATATCTATATAGAATATAGATATACATGTTTGTATATATATATATATATACAATCTAAGTTTCAATCATCATATGTTAGGCCTTCCCATATAAGTTTTGCCCGATTTCTTAAAGCAATAATGCATTGGAATAAGTAATCAACATCTTTAGATTTGAACCATGAAGGCATTTAGTACTGCATATCACCCTAAATCTAATGGGAAAAATTAACGAATTAATAGTCTTAGAAGATATGTTGTGCATGTATACCATGGATAAAACCAAATCATAGGAATACTACTTACATTTAGTTGAGTTTTCCTACAATCAAGGATATCATTCAACCATTAAGATGTCACCTTTTGAAGCCATGTATGGTTGAAATTGTAACACACCTATCTCTTGGTCTGACCTTGTTCATAAGATTTGGTATGAAAATGAAAACTTGTTAGAGATGGATGCTATTATTAACAAATCCAAACAAAATATGAAAGTTGTGCAAGATCGATATATAAGTTGGGTTGATTCCAAGAGGTCTACTTGAGATTTTGATGTTGGTGATCATGTTTTATTAAGAGTCAAACTGAAAATGATCTCATTAAATCTTGGAAAGTATTCTAAAATAGCTCCTCTTTTTTGAGTTCCTTTTCAAATATTAAAAAGAATAGGAAATATTTCTTATAGACTTGCTTTACCCCCTCAGTTACAAATTCTTGATGTATTTCATGTATGTTTACTTAAGAAATATGTTTATAATGTAGATCATGTTATTGATTGGAAAATTATTTCTATTGAACCTTCTTGTGAATTTAAAATTGAACCAGAAAGAATAATTGAAAAAAGAACTAGAACATTAAGAAATAGAATTATAGAAGAAGTAAAAGTTAAATGGAGTCATTGTGGTAATGATAGTGTTACATGGGAAAAAGATGATTTTATTAGAGTTCCATAGCCACAATTGTTTGACTAAATGTTATTTTACATGTGTTAATGATGCAAAAACTCCTCATGCTACAGAGGGCAGTAGCTAATTTACAGGGGGAGAAATGTTAGAGGACTTTTTCCCATGGAAATAAATTGTAATAAATATAATTAAATAAATGCAATTATGAACAATATTATAGTTATGAAAGCATGTGATTTTTTGTAACCACCCTGTGACATTATATAAACCTGTGAATTAGTAAAGAAGGATACAAAGAGGGAGAAAACAATAGAAGAAAACTAAATTGAAAGAAGCAAAAGTGAGAGGATAGTTAAGGTCTAGTGGTTGGCCATTTGGCATTGGAGAAGGGGCATACAATGTTTGTCCAACTCGAGGTACAACGTATGACTAATAGTGTCCTAGCTAGGGCTATGTTTATTTCATGTTGTGAAGGCATGTGGGGTTCTATGTAGGAACTGTGTCCTCTTGGAGTGCTTCCTTGCCTAAAAAACCTAAGCCTATAACTAATCCTCTATGTGCAGAAAGAAGCCTCTCCGTGATTTATAGATATATATTAATCGATTTTATTCTGTCAAATCCCTAATATTTCACTATTGAAAATTATTATCTCAAAGCTTTATTATTGATTATTGACGTTAATTCATGTTTATAATGAAAGCTCATCTTTGATATAATTTATAATTGTAGTATAAATGTTTAGAATGTTCATTCAATATATAATATAATTTTATGAGTAATTAGCTTTTTGTTACCTTGAATAATTACTATCGGAACTTTATTTAAATATGGTGCAAACTCTTCATAATAAAAGTAAATTAAATACCTTACTATTAAATTATTTATCGTAGGCAAAAGGCTGATTACATTAGATTTACCTTAATATTTTATTTATTTAATCTACTGCTAATGAAAAAATTAACCATAGAGAAAGGTACCATCACACATACCATACCAACGTGATCTCTTAAGTGCCCTGAGTCCAAAAAATTATCAAACTTTGACAAACTATTTCTTCCAATCAAGGACACATATGATCAATCTATTTCAACCTATGGGGTTGTGTGAGGATCCCCTACAATGGCACATCTTGATTTTTGATGAAATGGAGCCATTTTCAATTGGTAGCATTTTTTGGCTTGCTACAAAAATCGTCAATTGCATGCAATGCAAAGTCGCAAGATAGGCTAGAATTGATTCAAATAGTCTTAAGCACAAACTGACCTCATGAGCGTGTTTAGGTGGAAAGGTTTACTCTAGGCATTCTCTTCTTGTACATCCCAAAGCATCAAAATGTCAAGAGTCATACCCTACCGGTGCGATCTCTCAAGTGCCCTAAGTCCAAAAAATTGTCAAACTTTGATGGAATGTTTCTTCCTATCCAAGACACATATGATGGATCTGTTTGAGCCTATGGGGTCACGTGAGGCTCCTCTACAATTTCCTATCTAAGTTTCTGATGAACTAAAGCTATTTTCAATTGGTAGCATTTTTTTGCCTACTGCAAAAAACATCACTTGCATGCAATGTAAAGTTACAAGATAGGCTAGAATTGATTTTATGCATCCTATACACAAACTGACATCATGAACACATTTGGGTGGGTAGTTTTACCATAGGTATGCTCCTCTCATGCATCCCAAACCACCAGAATGTCGAGAGCCATACCCTACCAGTGCGATGTAGAAGTTGCTTGACAACGTTTTTGACAACTTTTTTGTCAATAATGACATATTTTGCTCAAATTGTATCTAGACTCAATCTATGACTCCTGTGACCCAATAATGACTCAAATAATTATCCATGATTATAAAAGAATAAAAAATGCTCATGATTGACCTTATCACATCACATAAATTGAAACATAGTCACAAAACATAGACACAAAAAATAGTCACAAAACATTGTCACATATTATTCAAAAAATTGCCTCTAAATATGGTCAAATATGCTCTTCGCTATTTGAATATATAAAAAAATGTCTTACAAATCATCTCATAGGATTTTATACAAAATTTGGCATTACAATATGTGTGATTCAGCTCATCGCCATTTTAATATATAAAATTTGGTTTTCATATCTGCTTTCCAAATGTACACATCTTGGTAAATGTTGCAAACCACAACATATAGCACAAGAACCTTCCAAACAAAGCATCTTATAATAAATGTAACAATCATGTCTATTTCCTAGCACACAAAATAAATTCTCTTGCCGACTTAAGAGGTGCTTGTATATTGCATTCCTGCAAAACATCATTAGTGTGCAAAGTAGAACAAATCTGATGAAAAATATTAGAGTACATGAAAAATTCAATATGCATCCTACAAAAACACGTGGCGTGTACATGATTAATCTTAACATAAAAAAGTTTTTCCATTTCAAAAAATCTTTGACTAATTCTTATTTGAGGAAACTTTTGGAGGAATCTTTCATAAAAATTTATTTCAGTCATATCCAAATAGTGTTTGGTATGCGGCTCATGATTGCTAGATACAATTTGCCTTCTAACAACATATTTTTTGTTGGGAAAAACTCGTGTTCTCATGCCAAAAATTTTCAATTAACATTCTTAGTGCATCAACAACAACCTTATATTTGCGTGATAGTCTACCCAAGAATGCCTGAAGAGAGTTATTGTTAGGTTCCTCTATTTCTACCTACCTTTGTAATGCTTTACTTAAAGTTGTTCTACTAAAATTTAATGACTTACTTGTTTTGGTTATCAAACGATCTTTTTTTATTTTCTTTCTCATTATGGTTGATGTAATGACACATCGAGTAGCATTAGAATATTTAGTACACGATTTTCAACCAATATCTTGATATGCATCAAATAGATTTCTCACAATAGTTCTTTTGTTGTTCCTTTCAAATGATCTTAGGCCTAGAATTTTCATTGTCTCTCTAAAATTTAAATTTTTAATCATTTGAACAATTAATTGACATCTTGTAGTTTCATTTAAATTTTCAAAATAGTTTTTCCCTATTTGTTTAAACATTCTCCTACAAGCTCATTCATTCATTTTATCAGGCATTGGCTTCAATATATTTCATCAATGTCAATTAGATACTCTAGTTTCCTATGAATGATTCTAGGAGGTGTTAACATTGGTGCATTGTGTGGAGATGTATGTTCTTCATTTAATTTATTATTCAATGATGTCTCTTCAATTATATTAGGTTCATATGGTAAATCAATTGTCTCTTCATCAATTGCATTAGGTGCATTATGTTCATTTGGGAAATCAAATTAAGATGTTCAGGATGACATACCTTCTTATCCCATTGTTCTTATGTCACATAATTTCCTCATACGTTGCCTTTGTCTTTCCTTTTCAGCCTCTCATTGTTCCATCATTCCTTGCTTGTTTTTTAATATGGTAAAATAGGTTTTGATGGGCCCTTGAAACCCATTACAGATAGAATATCAAAAGATAATTATTACAGACCAACCAAAAGATAGCAAACAAAAGAAAGATAGTTGGTAGACCAAACGCCAGCAAACAGGAGAACATGGATTATAGACCAAAAAAGACTGATAGTAGTCAAGGCTTAGGTTAATTTCTAAAGCATCTCTGCCACTTTGAGATCCATCTCTTCCATATTGTTCATTTCCCACTTAATCTCCTTGATCTCCTTACTGTGGCTTTGCATCCTTTTAATGCTTTCTCTTGTTCTTATCCCTAGTCCTTTGTCCCTATCATCTGGGGTGTCATCCTTAACATCAATAATACCCATCATGTTGTTATCCCCTTTGTAGTTCTCCAACTTGTAGATAAGGGCTTTCATGCTGGTCGAGGTAGCTTTCAGAATCTTGTGGCTTTGTTTCCCTATTTTCTTGAGTGTTTTCTCAATACCATCAAGTCTCTTTTTAGTTTCACCTACTCTATTTTCTAGGCCAAGAAAGCTTTTGTAGTTGGTGTTGATAATCTCCTCAGCATTACCAAATTCCTTGGTGAGCTCAGTGAGAAACTCTGAAAGGGGATTGAACTTTCCGAAGCCTAAAGATTGTAATGTCTCGATTTTCCCTGCTTCCTGAGCATGCTTGGTTTTGATGCCATTAATTTCCTTATGCACCCAGTTGAGCACCTATTTGAGGCTTTCCATTTCATTATTGATGTAGAGATCAATATTCAAGTGATTCTCTTCCTAGGTCTTATCACTAAAAGTGTTAAGATTAACCTCTAGACCAACCTCCTTGTCCTCAAAGATCTAAGCTTCTTTCATTGTTGTGTCCTCCCCCATTAATCCTTTCTCCTTTCAATCAGTCCTAAGAGGCAACTGATCCTTGGTGTTTGCTTCCTTGCTTTTACAAGTCTTATTTTTTTTCTTCAAGCTCACAAGGGTTTGGACCCTCTCACTTCCAATGTCCATGTCATTGTTAGTCCCATACTCCTCCTCACACTAGCTATCATCCTCCCTTCTCTACTTCTTTTTGGAAAACCCTTTTATTTGTTTCCCCTAGTCTATTTTTTGTTTCTTTTGCTTGACCCAACAATTAGGGGTTCATCCTCTATCTCCTCTTCCATATCATAGCCATCACCATCCTTCTCATTAGAGTCATGAAAATCCTCTTCCAAGTCAAAGATTTCAACTATATTCACCTGGACAGTCGTGTTCTTGATGTGATTATATAGGATCACCATTAAGCCTTCATGCATTGTAGTGCTAATACTGGGGTTGGAAATTTCATCCTTGAACCCCACATTAAGAGCATGGAAAAGATAATAGGGAAAATAAATTTTATCTTTATACCTAAAATGATTAAGTAAAACAAAGTGGTAGTTGTAAACCCTAGTGTATCTACCATCAAGCATAATAAACTCCATAATAGCAAGCAACACCATTCTCCAAATTAACTTAATTACCTTTGGTGAGAAGTAGGTATGGCTTCTCTTCACCAGTCTAGCCCTTTCCTCCTCATTCTTCATAAATTTCTTAACGACAACATCAAAAATATTTTTCTCCTTATAGAACTTGATGCCCTCTATCAGAAGACCAATTGCCTTTGCTATGATAGTTTCTGTTACCTTGACCTTCCTGATTCCTTTGGTTAACATCCCTTTTTTCCAACCCTTCTTGAAGATTCTCATGATTTTGGGTCGTTTCTTCTGCATATTTTCCATAAAATCCATCATCTTGGTCACTTGAAGAATAGCTGAGACTTGCAGATGGCTCTTCCATTTCTTAATGGTGGTAGCCTCCATTCTCTTTCATTTAGCCCCCATGATTCTGTTGTTGTACTTCCTTCTTGGTAGCCTATAGAACCAGTGCCTGCTACCACAATGTCTACTTACACTTTGGGAAACCGTATCAAGTTTTTCCCTACTTACCATGCAATCTTTCATAAATTAGGATGTCATGTGCCACACTTGGTAGCTCACTTTCACCTTTCTAGGTTATAATTGTCTCACTTCATACAACCATGTTGGCTGCCCAATCAGCACTCTGGTTAGCCTATTTGTAGACATGTGTGATGTGGCATTTTTGAAACCCCTAAATTAGCTCTCTGGATGACTGAATGATGTTCTTGATAGTCCATGATGGTTGATGATTACCGAGAAGGTAGTTAATGATGTTTTTTGAGTCACCTTCCAACCAAGGCACTTTGACCCCTAAATTAGAAGCCAACTTAATTGATTAAAGTGCCCCCATAGCTTCTATCATATGATTAGTTTGAATACCTAAGGAATAGGCCACCGCTCTAATGCAAAATCCAACCTCATTTTGGATGACACCATCACAACTAGTCAGACTTGGATTTCCTTTCACTGCCCCATCAAAGTTGGCCTTGACCCACATGCCAAGGGGAAAGGACCAACAACACAAGCTTCTATTAATTTGGTTGATGTTAGGGCCCAAAGAGGCTAGGATATTCCATCTTTTGAGAACATCAAAGTCCTCATTACTAGTACAACTTTGCACTCCCCTGGCCATAACATTCTCAACACAGTTATTTTTAATCTTGACCCAAACCACTTCAGAGGTGTTACTATCATTCCGAAATATTCTATTATTTCTCTCTTTCCATATCCCCTGGAGGATATGGGAAAAATAGAACTTCCAAAGATTCCTTATGGTGATGTTATTGGTGGAATAATGCCATCTTTTGAAACAATCCTGCATCTCCTCCTCGAAAACCCAACTCAACCCCCACATTTGAAAAAACAACCCCCAAATAGGAGTAGTATAAGGACAGTATAAAAAGATGTGGTTCACAAATTCCACATTATTAAGACAAAGGTAGCAACAGTTAGGGAGACATAACCCCCTCTTTCTTAAGTTTTCAATGGTAAGAATCTTCTTTTGCAAAAGGAGCCACAAAATAATGTTGATTTTGGGAGTCAACCCTGGATGCCAAGCCTTGGCCCAGCAAGGAGTGGGATCTTTCCCATCATTCCTTGCTTATTATTTCCCATCATTGATATCAGTTGTCCTAAATAGAATTATATTACATATATATGTAAACAAAATTAATTTTTTGAATCAAAACTATTAAATAATAACAATAATATTGACAAAACTAATAAAAACAACAATTCAATCATTTGAACTCATACAAAAAAAAAATTCACTTACTTATATGTATAAAACAATGACAAAAGTGCAGACACAATTGCAGTGGGGCCTTCAACGACCTCAAAAACTTATTTTGAGGCCATTGAGGCTCTTGGGCAGCTAAAACTATGTCTAAGTACCGCGTACATAGTCTATTACTAACTGCATACATGTTGTTAACCCCTAGAATGTTTGCAAGCCCAACAGTAATTTTTGGCACCCTGTATGTGCTTAAAACTCATACATATCACGTACCCACTCCTAGGCCTTAAAAATGTTAATGGAGGGCAGCGAACTAATAGGCTCAGTACCTCGTATATGCTATTTGTAGTAAATAAAATGTGATAGAAAAGGGAGGCAGAGAGAGGGGGAGAGAGAGAGAGAGAGAGAGGGGGGGGGGGGGATGATTTCCTAAAGCCCACCATAAGAGAAGTGTGGTGGAGGGATGATGCACAATGGGTTTTGTATATTGAGTCAAATGCTAAGTCTATCAAGGAAAGCATAGGGCCTCTCAAGCTCAAACTATGGACCTTGGGATTATTAGGTCTACTATTCATAAAAATGGTGACCACTACATGGAAAACATAATTACAATACAACAACATAAAGTAAGGGAGATAAAGGGGGTAGGAAGAGAAGAAGAGAGAGAGGGATTGGGTATGGAGTAAGGAATAAGGGGAGAGAGAGAGAGAGAGAGAGAGAGAGAGAGAGAGAGAGAGAGAGAGAGAGAGAGAGAGAGAGAGAGAGAGAGAGAGAGAGAGAGAGAGAGAGAGAGAGAGAGAGAGAGAGAGAGAGAGAGAGAGAGAGAGAGAGAGAGAGAGAGAGAGAGAGAGAAATCAACTAAATTGTATCCAATCAAATCAATCTTATTGCATAAGCTGAGAGGGAAAGAGCAATCAATTAAATTGTATCCTATCAAATCAATCTTACTGCATAAGCTAATAAGATAGTTAAATGTAGTGGAATTCATTTCCTTGGTATGGCTTTAAAATGCTACGTAGACCATGAGTTTGGAAACCACTTAATATTCTAAGAATTGTTGAATGGCAAATTAGGAAGAAAAATTATGCATTACCAAAGATTGCCCAAAGCCCACCATAGGAGGAGTGTGGTGGAGGAATGATTCACAAAATAATTTTTACACTAAGTCAAATGCTAATTCTATCAAGGAAAGCATATCCTCTCGAGCTCAAACCATGGACCTTGGGATTCTTAGGTCTACTGTTCATCTAAATGGTGACCACTGCATGACCAACCTAATTGCAATACAACAATATAAAGTGACAAATATAAAGGGGGTAGGGAGAGAGAAAGACTAGGAAGGGAGAGAAGAAGAGAGAGAGAGAGAGACCATGTACGCACTTGAGAGGGGGAGAGAGAGACACAATACACATACATATGCACATATGTGTGTATATATATGCTTAATATATTATATATTAATATATAGATATATATATATATTATATATTAATATATAGATATATATATATATATTATATTATATGTATATACACATATTATATATACAATATCATATTATACATATTATACACACTCCCAAAACTTAAACAAAAGTAGAACGTATGCTCTGTTTTAGCTTTATTACTTCATCATGCTATTTATAGTAAAGATAATTCGTACACACTTGTTTTACCATAGGTACCCCATATGCACTTTTGACTATTTAGGCTTGGAAATAGGTCTGGATGAGAAAGCTATAGCCTGGAAGTTTGATTTCCCTCCATTTTCCTCCTTTTTGATGTGCATTATTTTATCAACTTGGTTTCTCGACTTTTTCATCATCAGGTTTACAGTTCATCAAGTGGGTATTTTAAAAATTACTACCATACTTTCACCCATCTTCTAGGCTTTCTAATCATATAATTTTTTAAAATTTGAACAACAATAACAATATTTTTGAATTTTTTTTACTACTGTCTCCATAGTTCTCATAGACATGTGTACCATTTTTTTAATAACTTTTGATCTAATTATCCAAATTTAAAAAACTTTATATATTATTATAGTGCACATTATTATTTATAATTTTAATAAAATAAAATTTATTTTCAATTTTTTAATTGCGAGTTATGCTTTGTGCACAAATAGGTACCTAATTTTTAGGATGTGCTCGACTGTAAAAATCATAAAAAACCAATACTCAACAAAAAATTACAAAAAAATACACAACCTCTAGTTCTCACTCTTAACTATCTTTCTCCCAAAGGATTTGTCAAAATACTAAATCTAACTATGACTTTTTTGATGCGCATGTAAGACACTATGTTATGTTTTTCAAAAAAAATTAGGGTCTAATTTTCATGCACAAAGGATTTGAGCCCCTTAATCTTATCCAATTTTTAAAAAGTCTAGTACTTTGGAAAATAGATTCAGAGTACTACAATATTTGTTCTTTGATTATATTCATGTCTTAAGTGGATGACTTTCAAATTTTGCCTCCAAGTTTAGGTTCACGTGATTTCAGAAAAAAAGTGTCCAGTTGTACCCCAATTTCTTACCACCATCTTTGTGCACTTACCCTAGACTCCTATGTACTAACATGCACTTTTCATTAATTTCCAAGCCAAGTTATCTAAGCTATCAATTATTACTCATTGATCATCATTTGGCACTTGATTAGGTTTCTTGAAGGGGAACAAACCATAACTTGGTAGACCCATTAGGACACATGCTATGACTTTCTAGGTTGATTATGGAAGTGATTATGGACTAATACAAATGTATATAGATTCTAACAAAGGACTAATATGAAGATTACAATCATACTAAAATGAACAAGGAGGTTAATGAGACATAATTAAAGACTTATGTAAAGATTATGATGACATAAATAGGAATTATAATGAGGATGATAATGAGGACTTATGCAATGTGTGATTTATTCATAAGCTAGATTCATGTCAATTTTAAATCCCAAACTGAGGTGTGAGATATGCACATGTACATGTGTATTTTAAAACACTGAAGTGAAGTGTGAGATCATAAAGGTCAATTTTAAATCCAAAGTCAATTTTAAGAACCAAGCTAAAGTGTGAGATCATGCATGCCAATTTTAAACCCAAAATCAAATTTAAGCACCAAGTTGAAGTGTGAGATCATGCATGTCAATTTTAATCCCAAAAATAATTTTAAGCACCAAGCTAAAGTGTGAGATCATGCATGTCAATTTTAAACCCAAAATCCAAAAGTAATTTAACCCTATCATGCAATCAAATTGTTAGTGGTTTCCAAAATAATCTAGGATGATCAAGCCTTCCCTTTAATTTCACCACACACTTTAAATAGGGACTTAGTAACCAAAAAACACACTAGAAAACCAAAAAATAAAATGCCAAACTACTTATTAAACAAATGTGTGATCCTAACCGAATGAATGCATAATGGTATCTAGACGATTGTGTAATGATGACTAGATGAATGTGTTAAACTAACAAGATGAATGCGTTAACTTAACAAGATAAATGCATGACAGATAAACAAACAATTAAAAGAAATCTATCAAAACCCTAAACTTCACCAAAAATCTACAAAACAGACCGTGAGGTCCTAGTTAGATCTCTCATTAACCATTCTATAATAAGCAAGTCATATTTCACTCTGTATGATAGAACTAGGTTGTTGTATCTATCAATAGTTTGTTTGTCCTCTAGGTCTTGTATTCTCTTCTTTGCCTTTAGAATTTGCTAGTAATGTTTGTCTTGCCTCCTTTATTCTATTGTTCTTCAAGCACTTGAAATCTTAAATTTTACCTTATGTGCCATGAGATGTTATATTCAATGTATCATATAAGGATAAAAAATATTTAGATTTGTATAATTTAATATAGAATTTAGATAGAATAGGGGATCAAAAAATAGGAAAAGGAAAGAAACAAAATGCTTAAATATGAATGATGAATGCATAATTATATCTAAGCGAGTACGTGAAACTATCAACACGAAAGCATAATTTTGTCTATACCATTGTGTGATGATTTCTGCATGATTGCATGATGTTTAATTTCGTCTTTAAAATCCTTATAAAATTTGCAAAAAATTGAAAATATATACAATCCGGCAAAATCACATAGAAAACATAGAGGATTAATTAGCTATTGTTCGCATCAAGTTCTCCAAAATGTTGTATGCTTAAAATCATCATCGCTTAACTAGAAATAATAAGTAAATCACGAATGCCTATTCTAGAAATTCAAACATAAACCAATGAAATAGATGCATAATAGAATCCAATTAAACAATATAAAACTCCCTATTGTGAATCATAGCTTCGATTGTTATTCTCTTCTTTGTGGTATGATGGCTCTCAGATATTCGCTAGCAACCTGTAATTGACACAAAGATTCGAAGTTTGTCATTCTTGAAAATGGAGATTGAATGCTCAATTTATAGATTATTGGAGAGGATTGACTGAGAGGTGAAATAGATTGATCAAGAGGTGGAAATTAGGTGAGCTCACATACTGATTGATAGTTGAACTATTGATTTGGGGATGGAACAAAATAGATTGAATAGATAATTGAGTTAATTGATTGAGAAAAAAGTTGATTGAAAGATGAAAAAAAATGATTGGGGGATAATTGAAGAATGATGTAATTATCCAATTAATTTAAATGATCAATTAAAATAGATAAAATTGTTAGCAGAAGATGACTGATTGAAAGCTTTTTGGGAAAAAAGCAAAGTGGAAGATGGAAATAGAGATTGGAAAGATAATTGATAGAATTAATCAATTAATTGAATTGATTAATTTAGCAGGTGCTTGAACTTTTACTTGGATTTTCATTTTAACATTTACATGAGATTTAATTCAAATATTAAATTTTTTTAAAATTCAATTTGATCTTTGAATATATTTATAACTTCGACTTTGATTTTTCAATTTGATTTTTGAAATAATGCACAGTATTTGAAATTAGATAAAATTGGAAGAGTATGAAATTAAATTAAATTAGAAGAAATATGAAATTAAATGAATTTAAAATTTGGGGACTTGGAAAATTAATGAAATTAGAAGGAATGTGAAATTAAAAGAAATTAGAATTTGGGAAAATCGGAGTTTGAATTTGAAGATTTAATTAACTAATTAAATAATTTAAACAAATTATTTAATTATTTAGAAATTGAATTTAATATAATAATAAAGATCATTTATATTAAAGGAATTGAATCACTATTAATTAAATAAATAATATTTAATTAATATTTAGAAAAAGGCTGAATGATTAATTGAATAGAGATAGAAATTGAAAATAAATTTATTCAAAATAAAAATGATTATTTAAATTGAAGGATTAATAATTTCATAATTAATTAAATAATAAATATTTAATTAACATTAGAAAATGGTTTAAATGTTTAAATAATGATAAAATTGAAATTGGAATAATTAATAATATGAAAAAGAAATATGAATTTAAAAGAATAAGATTAATTAATTTAATTAAATAATTAAAGAAATATTTAATCAATTAGAGGAATAATTAGCACATGATCAATGAGACATTTTTAGGTGTCTACAATTAACCAACACTGTAAGCATAGGAGTAGTAACACATTCAACTATCATATTAAAAAAATTTCCCTTGAACACAAACCTTTTTAAAATTTCAAAGAGGAAATGCTAAGAAACACTGTCGTAAGCTTTGAAAATATCTAACTTAGAAGCTATACCAAAATTTTTGTTGTGTTCCATACAATGGGCTAATTCATGGATGGTTATAAAAACATCCAAGATGCATCTTCTCTTTACAAAACCTTTCTAATTTTCAAACATCATCTTATCCAACACATTTAGGAACCTAAGGGGACTACATAGAAATTTTAGGAATTGCAATTGAGGCCAATTTGTATGTAGTCCCCTTAGGTTCTTATGATGTGATACTAGGAATGATTTGCTTGTGGAGACACAAGGATGAAGTAGATTTCTTTTCCTAAATTGTAGAATGTTTAGATGACTTCTGAAACAAGGTGTATCTTCAAGGTGTTAGCCCAGTTTTCCATTGCATCAAAAGACTGATATGTCAATGCCTAATACAAACTGCAAAGATATGGATTATAGTGGAGGTAGTTATTCCCTTGTCATGGATCCCTATTAGCATTGCATGAATATTACATTAGTGAAGTATAAGTGTTGTCATTCATGTCAATTGTAACTGGTATTGGAGTTGTATTGCAACTGGTAGTGGTGCAGTAATGCAACTGGTAGTTGAGCAGTGAAGGAACTTGTATTACTATTGAAGCAGTAAGATCAAATGATAACCCGCCTTTGATATACAAAACCCTAATCGATGGAGCATGGTGAATTGGTTATGTTGATATATGATCAAATGATGATTGGAGATGATTATGCCACATATGAATGATGCACGTGATGAATTTCAAAGTCATTTTGGTGTGTAGAGATAACTACCTTACCTTGGGAATGATCATATGCATAGCATGAAGTGAAATAATGTGATGAGTTGTAGGATTCAATGAGAGGTTAGCTAGGGGCAATCAAAGTTGTCTTAAACAATATGCAATTGATTTCTATGTAATCCAATAGTCATGTTTGAACTGATTTTGTTTGTAATCTCTATGAGATCTCAGGTTTTGTGTTGTGTTACCGACCTATTGTATTTCTTTATAAGGTCGATGAGTTGTTTAGTAATATGGTTGGAAATTTTGTTAAGTGTGGTAGTGAGACTATTGTCAAATGAGAAGGAGTGTCTATAGAATATTTTGAAGGTAGATAGGAGCTTAATAGGATGTTACTAAGAAAGATAGTGCTATTACCAGATCAACAAAAACCTTGTTGTTCTCTAACAATTACAACAGTTAAATCCCTTAACCGGGTTAGCTTCAACAGGCTTGGTGTTTTCTAGATCCTCTAACCAGGTGATCCATTAGTTTGGATTTGAAATCCTCTATCGATGTTACTCCTAATAGGGTATTTCCTTTAATAGGGTATTGTAGTCAATCCCTTAACCAGATGGTCCTTAACTAGATTTTTTCCTAACAGGACATGTTTGTAAAGCTTCTAACAAGGCTTGGCTCCTAATAGAGAGAACTTTAAAAGAGTTCATAATACTTGTGGGTATTCATCCCCACTATGGTTTTTCCCATTTGGGTTTCCATGTCAAAAATCATTGTGTCAAGTGGTGAATGATTTTGTGTATATTTTGATAAGGTTAATATGTTTAACGTGTAAAGCCAATTATATATGATTAGATAACTAAAAGAGATCTGAAATGAACTATTACTTATGTTAATCAAAGTGGTTTTATGTTTTGGTTAAATGGTATATGAGTTTCAAATCCATTACACTATTGTATTGGTATTTCTAGTCAAGTGGTAAACCTGATAGTGCGGTTGCAATTTTTGTTACAATATTTAAATCGGTTAGTTCAATGATTGATTCATGAGTTGGGTTTGAGTTTTATGAAATTTTTGTTTGTTTTCTATTTACTGATTTACCTCCCCTCTAATTAGTTCACCAGATCCTTATTGATTCATCGTATTATCATTCTCAAGGGGAACATTAACCATTTTTCCAACAATCTCCCCCTCAGTGTTACCCGAGGGGATTCAAACCTATGACTCAATGCTCTGATACCATTTGTTGGCCCAATTTTCCATTGTGTCAAAAGACTGATCTGTCAATGCCCAATACAAAGTGTAGAGATATGGATCACATGCAAGGTGGTTAGTCTCTTGTCACTAATCCCAAGTGGAGCATTGGCCATTTTTCCAACATAAGGAACCCAATGATAGGTCAAAGTAAAACAAGTTATTCCATCTATGTATATTAAGTGAAGTAATAGAAAAGGGTATCAAATGTTTTCAATTAGAATAAAAAATATAGGGGAACCTAGAGAGGTTGTGTTTCAAGATGAAATAATAATATATGAGTCATCCACTTTCTAGGGATTAGGGTTTAAAGAGGCCAACAAGACAAAAGTCTCTTTAAGAGAAAATAATCCTTACCATTAGAACTACCAAGATGTATTTCTCGAAGAATTACCTGGATTACAACCAAAAAGAGTATTTGATTTTTCTATCAATTTGGTTCTAATTGCTAAAACAATGTTCAAGGATTCATATCATATGACAACCATTAAGATTATAAAATTTAAAGCACTTATTACAAGAACTAATCAATATAAGGTTGATTTAACCCAGTGTGTCACATAGGGTTTCTCCAATGATATTTGTGAACAAGAAAGATGGAAACCTATGTTTGTGTATCGATTACAAAATTATTAACAATGTCACTATAATAAAAAAATACCCATTTCCATGTATTGGTAATTTACTTGATGAAATGCACAAGGCTATAGTATTCTCTACGATCAACCTGAGCTTAGGATGTCATCAACTAATATTGAAGGAAGAAGACATTGCTAAAATAGCTTTCAGAATTCAATATGGACATTATGAGTTTATAGTAATTCCCTTTAGACTCACCAAGTCCCTATTGGCATTTATGAACCTCATGAATAATGTGTTCAAATATTGCATTGACAAGTTTGTTCTAGTGTTTATAGATAACATCTTGATTTACACAAAAAATGAGAAACAACACTACCAAAATTTGCAAATAGTACTACAATGACTAAGGGAACAAAAGTTGTATGGTAAATTATCTAAGTATACCATCTTTTACAATGGAGTAGAGCACCAAGGAAACAAAATGTTTTCTCAGGGTATTGTGACAGATCTATCTAAAAGTAGGACATACAAGAATGACCAACCCAAAAAGAGTATCCAACAAGTGAGAATTTCATGGGGTTGACAACCTACTATATGAAGTTTGTAATTAATTTCTCTTGAATAGCCCACCCCATCACCATATTCTAGCAAAAAGGAAAAAAGTTTTGAATGCATTGAGAAATGTCAAAAGGTTTTTGAGTACCTAAAGGAAAAAAATTAATGATATCACTTATCTTGAAAGTTCCAGATCTAGAAGAACACTTCGTAGTAGTTAAAAATTCTTCAGGAAAAGGATTTAGTGGGGTTCTTATGCAAGACAGCTAGGTAATCACCTAAGAGTCAATAAACTTGAAAAACTATGAATAAAACTATGCACCTTGGGATATTAGGCTTACATCAATTGTGTACACTCTTTAGGTGTAACGACGCTATCTATTAGGAAAGCCATTTGACATCATATCATATCATCAAGGGTTAAAATATATATTCACTTAACCCAAATTGAATTGTTGCTAGAGAAGTTGCTTGGAATTGATTTTCGACTATGATTTTGAAATTAGTTATGTTAAAGGAAAATAAAACTAAGTGGTAGATGTTTTCAGTTATCAAAGACATGTGTCTACCACGGTTTGTATTTGTATAGTCTCTAGGGTACAAATATTACTATAGTTGGAAGCTGATGAATATTGTAAATAGGTCAAGGAATCTGTTTGTGCTAATGCTCAAGTTTAAAGGTACGAGAGGTTTAGTTTTATTCTGATGGCCTTTTAAGGTACCAAGGCCATATGTATAGGCTTGAATATATATAAATAAAAAAAATTGTTGGGAAAGTGATTCATTCAACACCATATTTGGGACATCCAGGGGTTACCACACTATTAGCAGATGTTAAACTGCTTTACTTTTGGAAGGGAATGAATAAGGATGATGCAAGATTTTTGGCAAGCTATTTTAAGTGCCAAAGCATGAAGGAATAATACCAACACCTAATAGTGTTACTACAACCTCATGTAGCTCTAGATTGAAAATGAAAAATCATTAGTATGGACTTCATTAAAGGTCTACCTATGTAAAGGACTATACACAATTTTTTAAAATCTGGTTGTGTTATCATCGATTAAAAACTTATTTTGTGTTTCATTGACATCACAATTAAAGATGAGTTTGTGTTGACTGTGTTTATGTGTAGTGGTGGTAAAGGTGAAGAACATGTTGTAGTTATCCAATTGTGTGGTTGTGATATGTGGTCTAGAAATGAGGGTTTAGATGTTATGTTGTCTAGAGGTGACATTGAGTAAGTATGAGATTTTATTAGAAGATGAAAAGTAGTGCAATTTATAATATGCATGAAAAAAGTATTTAATGAATTTATGGAGGATGCTTTGTTTTCTTCTAGTCTTTGAAGACAATGGCTTCTTGTTCTTCATACA
This sequence comes from Cryptomeria japonica, assembly GCF_030272615.1. Classification (NCBI taxonomy): domain Eukaryota; kingdom Viridiplantae; phylum Streptophyta; class Pinopsida; order Cupressales; family Cupressaceae; genus Cryptomeria; species Cryptomeria japonica. The sequence continues at coordinate 554,522,442 of NC_081415.1, forward strand.
AGATCTTTGTTATATGGATGTTGCACTTTCATTTTTTTAGGTCCTCTGTTGCTTAAATGGAAAAGTTGGTAGTTGCATTTGGTTGGCAATATAGTTATCTATCAATATTCATCTAGAGAATGTCCATATTTCTTTACTATGACCTTGGAAGTATTGCATCATGGAGAAAATGTTCATATGGTTCATGTAGTGTTCCAGTTTAAATTTCATGTCTTCTATTGCTTGACAAGTGAAGTTATGTTCTTTTTTTTTTCAGTGTGGTCAATTGTGTTGGTCCCTCACCAACTTAGTTGATTTAACTTAATTGGATCATACCCCTTTGGTCTAGATATGCATTGGATATTGATTTAATATATTTATGTAGATTGTACCATGATGTGTGAAGATACACATTGATTAATTTATATCGAGTGATGTTTAGGGCTGACTAGTTAACATGCTTTATTATTCATCTACACATTATATTTGATGCCGACTTTGGTTGATGTGTTAGTGAGTCCAGCTTATTGGAATAAACTTTGGAAAACTTTTGTGATATATTTGGCTCCCCTTTATTTCTAGAGTAGACCACATTTAGCATAGTTGATCATTATGGTTTTTGATAAAGATAAACAAGTTTTACATGGACCTGAAACTAAAAATTTTACAAAATGATTTGGTGTAATTTATGTATATTCTATTTGTGGCCAACCTAGTTTAGGGTTTAAATGAATAAAATAGCATATATAGATGTGTGGATATGCGAGCTATGATATTAATTGATGTGAATTTATTATGAATGGTGTGAAATAATATGTGGAGAATTAAAAGTGTGAATTTCAGTTTGTGATGAGATTTTAAGATCATATCATTCAATGTGAGAGTGTGTTGAGATAAAAAAATGTGTGAGTTATGTTTACCATGATATCATTCATTGAACATAAATATTGGTTTAATAATTTTTTCATGATTGGAAGATATTTTTCATTTCAATTCTTCCTTTTCGTATTCTTTCCAAATGATAGTGTTACCTTTTAGCAGCTTGTGTAGGTCTACATCTTATCCTAGAGAGATGAGCTTTCATAATGCAAGTCTATTGTATCTTTCCCTAAGGTTGTGCACCTTATCCTTGAGTCCAAATCAGTATTAGTGAGATATATTGGCCTTGAGCATAAAACATTGTAATCATTTATTCATATTGTGAGTATGATTCTCACCATGGTTTTTCCCTTCTTAGGGTTGTCAACATAAATATAGTTTTCTCTTGTGTATTGTGTTTTGCGGTTTGATGTTTCATCATTATAGAGATAAGATAATTATTATTTTATATTTAAGATCTTAAGAATAAATTAATTTAGGGTCCAGATTGATTCAACCCCTCTTAGTATTGTGGTGTGTTCAACAATTGGTATTAGAGCGTGGTTCTTCTGAGAATATTATAATCTTGATGAGAGTTTGGGATGATGCAAGAGATCAATTATAAGCACCAAAGTTTGATGGAACAAATTTTTATACTTAGGATTCAAGGATGGAATATCATTTGAACTCTTTGCCACTTGGAATGTATGATATTATTAAGTCTAATTTTACTACTCTGATCAGTGGTCCTACTACTTAGGATAAGATCAAGAATCATAAAAATAACACAAGGAAAATAATATACTTTTATTTGTTTGAGTGACTCAGATTTCTTGAAGGTCAATGGATGCAGAACTGCAAAGCAAATTTTGGATAAGTTGAGTAGTATTTATGGAGATGAGAAGACCAAAAAAGTCAAGATGCAAAATCTAATTTATAGATTTGAGACACTAAAGATGGTTGAAAATGAGAAAATTGAAATTTACTTGCACCAAGTGAATGAGATAGTCAATGCAATTAGAGGTATTGGTGGAAAATTGAAGGAATGAAGTTGTGAGAAAAAAAACGAGGACATTGCCTAGACCTTTAAACCTTAAGCATATTCTATTAAGGAAAGTCATCGCATGGATAGATATACCTTGGATCAACTTTATAGATCTCTCTCTGCCTTTAAAATTTTAGAATTTAAGGAGCTACTGAATAACAAGAAAAAGGTTGGATTAATAATAATATTAAAGATGTACTCAAAATAGGCACTGATATAGATGATATTGAAGTGAAATTTGTGAGGAGACTAAACAAATTACCTATAAAATGAAAAGGTAATTTTCCCTTCAAATATTTCATTTTTTGAAGAACTTGGCATTATGCTGATAAATGCACTTTCAGGGAAGATAACTATAAGAGATCATATGATGGTGATAAGGGAAGTTATTATTATAAGATATTTAATAGAAATAAAATAATGGATGGCATGGTTAATCCTAAAAATTAATGTTATTAAATGGAGACCTATTCCACTAAAGAAGAAGATTATGATGATTCAAATGATGAATCATTATTTTTAGCTATAGAAGAAAAGGACAATGAAAGGTCTGGTACCCTACATGTTGAGAAAAATAGTGAACTATCAATTATTGTGAATACTATATTGCATGCAAAAGTGGAACATAAATCTTGGATAATTGATTTTGGATTCTCAAATCATATGACAAGTAAGGAAAGGAAGTTCATAGAATTTGAAAAAAAAAATGGTGGATCAATGATGTTTGTTTGTGAAGAGGTCATTCCTATCTATGATAAAGGATCCATATCCATTGATGGCAAGAAAAAGACAAATGATGTTTATTATGTTCAATGTTTGAGACATAATATTTTAAGTGTGAGTTAGATGTGCAGTAAAAGATACAAGCTTTTATTTCATGGATGTGAATGTGAGATCATAAAAGAAGGTTGTATAAGGTTCATTGCAAAAGGTATAAGAAAAAATGGTAATTAATATTATGTAAAAGAAAACAATGGAAGTAGGTGTTTATTGTCACAAAACGGTGAATATTGGTTGTAGCACAAAAGAATGGAACATATAAACTTTGAGCACATGATGAAAATCAGCTCTACTCATATTATGAGAGTTCTTCAAAAGATTAGCAAACTTGCCAATACAGTGTGCATGGAATATCAGGTGGGAAAATAAACAAGGAACATATTCAAGAATAAGGACTATTCTAAAACAAGACCTTTTGTGTTGATTCATATTGACCTATACACACATACAAGGAAAAGATGACTAAATGGTGAAAGGTATTTTATGTTTCTCATTCATTATTACTCTATAATGTCATGGATTACTTTCTTAAAAGAAAAATTGGAAGCACTAGATAGATTTAAGGTATTAAAATCATTGGGTGAACATAAAATAAATGTTAAAAAATTATTTAAGGTTTGATAAAGGAAGAGAATTTACATCAAATGAATTTCATAGATTTTATGAAAAGCATGGTATTAGGAGGAAATTATCTGCATCTAAGACTCCACAAAAAAATGGAGCAATTAAGAGAAAGTATAAGAATATTGTTGAAATGTCTAGAACTATATTGAAAGATGCTAACTTGCCTAATGTGTATTGGAAACAAGCTATGCATGCTACTATATATATTCTTAATAGGGTACAATTAAATTAAATCACACAAAGCTACCTTATGATTTGTGGCATGGAAGATCACCACCACTCAAATATTTTAGAATTTTGGGAAGCAAGTGCTACATCAGAAGAGATGAAGATGATTTAGGAAATTTTGGTGCAAGATTAGATGAAGGAATATTTATTCAATACTCTACATTTACCAAAGTATGTCAATGTTACAACATAAGGCTAAAGAAGATTGTAGAGAGTACAAATATTAAAGCCAATGAAGAATGGAATCTAGTTACACCTAAAACTAAGATTGAGATAGAAGATACTCGCATTATTATAGAAGAGAAGGATGTTATAGAAGATAAAGAAAAGTGAAATGTCAAATATGAGGAACCTGGACATGCACCTAAGACACCTATAAAGTATTTTTAGAAGAATGATTCAAAATATCAGATCGTTGGAGAAAAAAATAAAGGAGTTCAAACTAGAAGAAGGCTCGCTAAGAATAGTGAAGAAGAAATTTTTGTTTCTTATATAAGGTGGAACCAAAAATTTTGTATAGATTGGTAAATATAATGAATGGATGAAAGAAAAGATAGAAGAATTAAATTAGATATAAATGAATTAGACATGGGACCTGGTAACCATTGGATAAGAATGTGATAGGAAAAAAAATGTTATTCTGGAATAAGCTAAATGAAGATGGAGAAGTAACATGAAACAAAGAAAGAATGGTTTGTAAAGCATATTCACATGTTGAAGGTATATATTTTGAGGATACTTTTGCTCCAATAGCTAGGATGGAAGCTATAAGGATTTTTATTGTATTTTTTCCTTACAATAACTTTAAGGTATATCAAATGGATGCCAATTCAAAATTATTAGATGAAGTACTTGAAGAAGATCTGTATATTGAATAATTGGATGGGTTTTAGTTATTAAAAGATTTGTATATGGTTTGTAAATTCAAGAAGGCACTTTATGGACTCAAGATTACTCCCAAAGCTTGGTATGCAAAGTTGGATAGTTACTTGCAGTAGTAAAACTTAAAGAAAGTTACAATAGATAGTAATCTACATTTCAAAAATGAGAATGACAAACTATTGATAGTAGTTGTATATGTTGATGAAATCATTTTTGAAGGAGATGAAGATGTTTGCAAGAGGTTTGTAGAAGAGATGTAGAAGGAATTTGAGATGTCAATGATTGTTGAGTTCTTAATTGTCCTTGGTCTTCGAGTAATATAGTTAGATGATGGTATTTTTATTTCTTAGAACAACTATATCAGGGAGATGTTAAAAAAAGCTGGTATAAAAAATTGTAACCACTTGGAACTCCTATGGTTAAATTAGTTATCACTTAAGAAAGCATGATGGATCTTTGAAAGTTTCTTAGAAATAGTATAGATTTATTTTAGAATAATATAGATCTATAATTGGTGGATTGTTGTATTTGGCTGCCTCAAGACTAGATATTATGCATGTAATCTATTTGCTAGCTACATATCAAGATAAGAAAAAAAAATCTCATTATTAAGAAGTGATAAGGATATTGAAATAGATTAAAGGTGATGAACTTATAAGACACTAAGATGGGGGGGTGAATCAATGCAAGTAAAAACAATAAAAATCTGATTATCAATTTCACCAACTTAAAACTTAATAGGCATATAAGAAATAACACCAAGTATGCAATCACCACATCAAGCATAAATGACATGACATGAGATTATACTTGGAAAACCAAAAATGGGAAAAAACCATGGTTGGAGTAGGTACCCACAAAGATGCACTATCTGTGGTATAGAGATCTGACTGGTTATGGTCTACAACACCTCCTTATGGGCACACCTGTTAGAATTGTCTAAGCATAGTTAAGAGCTTAACAAAAGGCCTGTGAGGACCAACCCTATTAGGAGCTACCCAATTTAATGGGATTTGCAAACACAAGTTATTGTGTCACCTAGTTAGAGGATTTAATTATCAGAACTATTAGGATTTGACTGCACCTTGTTAGGAGTGACTTTGTAAGAGGATTTGATTGTTGCAACTGTTAGGGAGACAACAAGTACAAATGATCTCAGTAAACACCTTTAGTGTTTGATAAGGTCCACTTTAGAATATTAAAACATCACATAGAATTCATCTCTCAACTCCTCTAATCATAACACTATCAGAAATACAAAATTCGCTAATAATATTTCATACTATGAAGATCTTAAACATATATCCTTTCATACCTCACCAAACATTTAAAATCATCATAAGGTCTACTAGAACCTTGTTACAATTTCCTAGGTTCAATGCATCTAGACAATCTTGCATTGTATTCTTTAGTTATGTCGGCCACCAACATAACAAATCCAATTATGTGTCGTTATACTAATTTGAGTGATTTCAATCACTACCAGTTAAGTCTCAGTCATAATACCTACTCTATCAATCAATTCTTGTTCATCTAATCAAATCAACACATGAGGTCACTAACATAACTTCATCTACCATCCTTCATTGCTTCTATAAAACTACATCTTCTTATTCTTCATAGATTTCCTATACCGGTTTTCAGAATATCTTTGTCTGTCTTCTACCAGTTGAAGTCCTAATTACCGATTCTGATAAAATTGTCTCTGCATGCCAGTTGACCTATAGGAATTAGATGATTGTAAAAACATAGTTTCCATCAATAAAAACATACAACATAGTCATCATACAGAAATATAATCAAACATGTATTGGTTGCATCAAGAAAACAAATAATTATCAGTTAAGATCAAATTATCAAATGCCAACAAAAGGTTCTCTAGGTTTTGGTTTATTGTATAAGAAGGATGATTAGTTTCTCTTTCGAAGCTTACACTAATGTTGATTAGGGTAGATGTGCTAATGATAGAACAAGTAAAAGTGGTAGTGCATTTTTATTGGGAGATAGATTGATCTATTGGCTGAGAAAGAAGCAGGATTCAATGCTATTATCTACAAAATTAGCAGAGTATATTGTAGTACCATATTGTTGCACTCAAGTCATGTGGATGAAGAAAACTCTTAAGGATATTAAGGTGATGTATGATGAGGTAGTTCCTATTATATATGATACTACAAGTGCAATTATCTTTTAAAATAATTAGGTGATGCATTTAATGACTAAATATATTTTTATTTGATATCATCCATGAGAGAACAAGTAGCAAAGAAGGAACTCAAATTGGAATATGTGCTTGTAAAGGATCAAATTGCCAATATTTTGACCAAGGCACAATTAGAATATACCTTTGAGTATATTTTGCATAAGTTGAGGCTTATTTCACCCCCTTTAAACTAGATGCATAGATATGGTGCATCATTCCAAGGGGAGATTCAAAGTTTATCGCTTGTCTCCTCAATTAATATGGTGGATGCTCCAAGTTCCAGCAGTGAAGGCTGTGCTTTCTTGGTTGTGTGTAAATGGTCACAAAAAAGAGATATCCTTCTCAAATAGAGTTTTATTGATATTAGAGTTATACTCAGAAAGGAAGAAAGAGTTATATAGATCGGGTTAGTAGTATCATACCCTTTTTCTTTCATGTTAAAGGGGCATGGATTTTTAGTTTCTTTGCACAAGTGTTTCCATCAATGACAAAGAGAGTGACTATTCCAAATATGGTTGTCTTGTCATTAATTTCAAAGTTTTTTGGTCTTGCTATTGATGTCACAAATAAGAATGAGTTTGAGTTGATTATGTTTGTGTGTAGTGGTGACAAAGGTGACAAAGCTATATTTTTTTAGTTATGTAGTTGTGTTATGTGGTTCAAAAATGAGTGTCTAAATATTGTTTCATTGTCTAGAAGTGACATTGACTAAGTATGAGGTGTTTCTAGAAGATGAAAGATAGTGGAAGTTATAATATGCAAAAAAGAGTATTTAATACCTTTATGAAAGATTCTAAATTTTCCTCATACTTTGAAGATGATGGATTGCTATTATGGAAGTAAAGTTGTTTGTCAAAACTAGTTTGGGGGATTCTTTGTATTTCTATGCTACGACGTTCAAATTGTTGTCACTTGGAGTAAAATTCAATATCATTTGTGTCGTATTCTAGTTTAGATTTCATGTGTTACCTTTCTTGACAAGAAAAGATGTTGTTTGATGTGGTCAATGATCAGTTGATTTGTCTTGTTTGGATTATACCCTTTTTCTCTAGAGATTCATTAAAGGTTTATTTAAGATGTTTATATAGGTCTTACAATGGTTTATGAAGACACCATTCAATAGTTTTCTTTAGGTGATGTTTTGGGCTAGCTAGTTAATATGCTTTATTATTTATGTACATGTTATATTTGATGCTAACATTGGAGGATGTGTTAGTGTGTGTGGTTCATTGGAATAGACTTTTGAATACTTGTTATGATGTATTTCAGTCCCTTTTTATCTCCTAGAGTGGACCACATTTAGCATAGTTGATCATCATCGTCGACTTATCATAATTTATGTATATTTTAACTATGGTTGATGTAGTTTACGATTTTAATAAATAACCTAGTATATATAGATGTGTGAATGTGTGAATTGTGATATGAATTTATTGTGATTGGTTGTGATTGGTGTGCAATAATATGTGTAGAAGCAATAGTGCATATTTTTGTTTTTGAAAAGCTTTGGTGATCATATCATTTAGCATGATAATTTTTTTCTCAGATAGGGAATGTGTGAGTTATGTTTTTTATGATATTGTTCTCTCAACGTACTGGTTCCAGGATAGTTTCATGATCAAGAGATCTTGTTCATTTCAAATCATCATTTCCCTAAGCCCATCAAAAGATAGTGTGTCCTTTTGGTATCCTATGTAGATCTGGATCTTGTCCTTGTGTAGTGAGCTTTGAAGTAATGCCAATTAATTGTGTCTTGCCTTAAGAATGTACACCATAGTAATTTAAGTCTATACTATCTTTCCCTAAGGTTGTGCACCTTAGTCCTGCAATACAAATCAAGAGTAGTGAATTACTTTGGTCTTGAGCCTAAAACATTGTAATTAATTATTCATATTGTGAGTGTTATTTTCTTTCTTATTTTTCTCTACTTAATACTTTTCACATATTTTTGGTGTTCTCTTGTGTATAGTTTTTTGTTGTTTTATTTCTTATTATTATAGAGATAAGAGAATTTTGGTTTGAGGTTTCTGATCTTAAGACTAAATTAATTTAAGGTTTGGATTGATTCACCCACTCTATTAGTGGATTGTGGTGTGTTCAACTATTGGTATCAGAGTGAGGTTCCTCTAAGGTAAGATTCTAAAGAATTCAACTCCTTAATGGTTGAAAAATAATTTATGGAGTCTGACACTTTCATTGACTAGTTTTCAGAACCACCTCTAAACAATTGTAGTATTATAGATTTAACCTTACCCATACATTGATAAGCCACTTTCAAGGTGTTCCATGCCTCTTTTCTTTTATTTATTGTTTCTACTCTTGGGAGTATTCTCTCATACATTTTCAAAAGAATATATAGAAAAGTGGGGGTTTCCATCTTTCTTCCTCTACTCCTTCAAAGTGTCTTCCTTATCTTGTTTGAGTGCATTGTATGTTACTACATCTAGGGGTTTTGTATAATTATTATCAAAAATTTTGAATATATATTTTAATCTAAATAAGGATTTCATGGTCAATTAAAAATATTCATAATCATTTCCAATAAATAAAGGGGTCTACATACTATAAAAATAAGCACTTGAAGAAGAATCCTTGATGGAAATCAAAAACTAAATCAATAAAAAAAAAAAACTAATTTTGATACCAATTCTTCGATTAAAAACAAATTAAATAGTGCAAGAAATATAAACGGGTAATAAAATAGATTAAATTACTATACCAATAATAATAGTGACATTAATCGTAATGTAGCCTACATAAACAAAACATATACAAATCTCTATGAAGATCTCTTATCTATTCTAATAATGATGTTCAAATGATTTCAATAGCCCACATTTTATAGTTATAGAGTGTGGTTCATAACTTGCAGTAATGACAAGATAAGTGAAGATTAAATTACATGTGGTGATATTTTAGTGAAGATATGGAAAGACTAAATCAGAATGCATATGGTGATGAAAAGACCATTGTCCAGCAAGTGTAGAGGGTTAGTTTACATAGTTTGTATAGAAAAAATAAAAAAATTACCAACTTTGAATAATTACCATTCTTTCTAATAAAATAAAGTGACACAAATTCAAAATAATAACCCTAGTTACACCAACACACACACAAAAAAAACATGTTCCTGTATGGAATTTTTTTTTAAATTCTATAGATCACAATATGATCTAGCTATAAAATAAGAAGAAAACATGCTAAACAAAATGAAATTATATCATTAACTCTTTTCAATAATTAAAATGAAGGCAATTAAAAACCTTATAGCCTCTATGAAAGCTTTAAATAAAGAATAAAACATAGTGATAATACTATTATCCTTTGTTAGCTTATATGGAAAAAACAAAAAACAATAGTTTCTAATTCATGGGAGATAAAAACTAGCAATAATACTTGAAATTGGCAACAACTTGTGCCACCGACCCCCTTATGTCTAACTAAGGAGACAAAACCCTAAGGAAATGAAAGAAGTAAGAGAAAAGAGGAAAAAACTAGTGGGAACAAAACCCCCCCTCAAAATATACACTACATGTGAATATCAACTACTATGCTACAAAAAATAATTCTTATTAAATTTAAATCTAATATGAAAAGATAGAACCCATTTGTACCTCCACAAAGAAGAGAAAGTGTGCTAATATAGAATGTAGCATGGTGAATGTTGTAGTAGGTTTCTCTGCAACAAATGATGGCTCTTCCTTTTGGAAGATAGAAACCTCAAGCTATCGAGATACTAAATTCCCACTCAAGTGAAATGTATGAAAAAATCAAGATGAATGGTTTTGTGAAATACTCATGTTTCTCTAATCTGATGTTGAACTATGACTCTTCCATACAAGACTCAAGAATAGTGACAACTAATGTGTGAGATTTGTTTGGATGTGAATCAAGATGTGTCAAGATAGTAGCATGGAGAGGTTGAGAGAGAAGAGATAAAAAGATATTCCAAACCAAAAGAAGACAGATCTTTATATGAGAAGATATTAGAGAGAGGACATGTTCTCAATGTTTTCATCATGATTAAGGAGAAATTGAACAAACAAATGATAAATGTCTAATAGGAATATATCTCACTCATCAATAGGACAAGAATGAATCTCCTGAAGAGAATATGAATTAGTATTCAAGAAGCCAAGACATCTATAAAACTGGTAGGTGGAGGCAACTAAATATCTTCTAATATTGTAGGTGTAGAAAGAGGAGAATTAGGAGGAGATGTATCCATGTCATCAGGTTAACCAAGACCCTTCCAATAAAATTTATTCTTTAGTGTCATCATCATACATAAGTTCATCATCATTATCAATGCAAAGGAGTATATATATAGTTTTATCATTTGGGAATGGAGGTTCAATGACATCTACATAAATTTCCCATAAAGTTTCCCAGAGAGTGTGAGAGCACTCAATGTGTGATAGATCCCTCCTAGAGACCATGATATGTGGTCTCCAACTCTTAAATCAATTAATCTTGAGACATGATCATTTCTACTTTGGCATGTATATTTCTAACAATATGTACTTGGTTCAGGAATAAGCCCATACAAATATGGTAATAGATGAATCCATCGATAATGCTTTATGATTCTGTCATGCCAAGACTTGTAGTTTCTTTCTTTCAAAGTGATGATAGATGGATGATATTTAATTCCCATTTTAGCCTTGGATTAGATCCTTTTGAAAATTTATTTTAGTACATTTATTACAAAATATCTATGCATTACCCCCAAGAAATATAAATAAAAGTGACACTACAATTTACATGGGATGCCATGATTGTACGATATGCACAAAAAATAGATTTTCAAACAGGGATGAAAATTATAAGATGCATATAATTCTTGATGTCCGCCATTTGTTTTCGCTGAGAGTCCAGAAGGCACCAAAATAATAACTAGGAATACCAACAAAGAGGACTTCTGACAACGGTTTTCCTCTCTACAAATGGGAAAATCATCAATCAAGTGGTCACTAGCCAAATAAAATCTTTTTCTTGATTGGAGTGGAGCATGTTTACCGTTTTCAAGGTTTTGCAAAGGAAAATTAACACACTACAGACAAAAAAATCTGTGATCATATAATAAGATAAAATTTGTATAGAGAAGACCTTTTTAACACACCATTTTACTTTAGCCAGATGCTAAATGATTTTTATAAAACTAGAGAGCCATTAACTCTGCACTTTGCACTCAAAATATAAAAGTATTAGACAAAACTAAATGATGGGATACTGAGTACGAATCTTAACAAGTTAGGAAGAATAGTGGAGAAATAAGGTATGCGTGTCATTTAGTAATTTGAATGTCAAGTTTTTGAAAGATAATTAATTTTTTTTAATTTTGAATCATTGTTATAAGAGGTGTTAGTCTTAATTAATGCGAGTGACATATATAATTCTCAAGATATAACCAATTTATGTTAGAAAGTTTCAATAGCATAAGGTAGCTTTTACAAGCCTTCGAGTACATACATTTATGTGAGAACATTATATGGACTCAAGAAGTAGGGCCATAAATTCAAAGATTGAATGAAATTGCACTTGTATGTATAATTGATGGGATAATGGTTGTCTTTCAAGATTATATATAGCAACTTATTTGAAGGCTAGAAAGGACCGCTACAAGAAGTGTTAGTTGGTGTAGAAGAGGCAAACTATTGGGACTTATTATGCCCAAGGATGGAATTAAGATTCTTGCAAAGAGGGTCAAGGTGATTGACCTCGGTTCTAAGCATAAAATAGTGAAAGAAGTGAAATCTTAGTCTAGGTAGATGATATCTTAGAGGAAATTTGTGCTAAACTTTGCAAAGAAAACCAAGCCAATCTCCAACATGCTAAAGAAAGAAAAAATTATCATGTGAAAATATAAGAACAAATAAGAGGTATTTTTTGGGATTAGGTATGCTATCAAGGAAGCACCATATTATTATTCCTAACTATTATAAGCCTTTCCAACTTTTTCTTTTCTTGTTTCTACAATAGAGTTGTGTTATTACAAAATAACAAGGATGGGTATGATTAGCCAATTAGATTATTTAGAAGATCCTTGCCAGGGTAGAAACTAAAGTATTCAAGAGTGGAGATGTATGCATATTCCTTGGTCAAGGCTATGAAGAACCATAAGACATGCTTAATTGGTATTTAAGTATGTAAATGTGTTATTGTTATCAAGAAAAGTAGGGGAATATATACTAGATTTGTTCCTTAGGTATTCTCTATATCTTATATTTATACCCTAGACTTAGCAACAAGAGATGAATCAGTTAGAATGCAAAATCAAACAAAGTAGATGGGTTAATTATAACTAGAATTCAATGAACAATCCATAGTATAGCTGTCTTATATTACATTCTCATTATTTCACTGTTGTCTTATGCATCATATAATCATTTTTCTATTACTCTCTCTTTTAATTTTTATTTGTACCATATATGTATGTAAGTATAATTATACATACATACATGCATATATATGTATATATGTATGTATATGAATATATATGTATGTATGTATGTATATATTCGTACATACACATACACATACATATACACATACACACATATATATGTGTGTATATATGTATGTATATGTATATATAGATATATCATTTCGATCTCCTTATTTAGTCTCCCACAATGTTACATTCTATTGTATGTTACATATTCTCCTATTGGGATCATGCGTCCCTTAAAAACTACACCTCCTTCTTTAAGCAACATTTTAGGCTAAAGCTCTGTAACCATTTTGTGGTGGCTTCCAATTAAATTTATTGTATGTTCCTCTTCCCTAAAATTTTCTCTACCAATAGCTAGACACCTCTTTGTAATAGATATTCTTACTTAAAAAAAAGGTTCTAGGAATGACAATAAAGTTCAAATAGCCAAGCTAGTAAGAAAACAAGGTTTTATAAAATTAATAGAAAATGTGAACCTAGAGGTTATAGAGGTAAGTGAAATTAATGTTAGTCATGGGCATGCTTATTGACCATTAAAAGATAATCTTTAGAAGGAAAACATTTTTTAATTTTTTGAATATCAAGTGTCAACTTGGGAAGGATGAATGTTAGTAGAGAATGTTGATTGTAGTTAAAAAGGAAAAAAAATCTAGTGATCAATGATGAAACTTTTGATAGGGTTTCAATCTCCAATCCAATAAGATTATTGAAAAGATTCAAAGATTTAAATGTTTTTAAAATATTTTTTATTTATGATTGTAAAAACTTATTTTGCTTCATAATTTTAAAAACATTTTTCTATAAATATAAAAATTCTTAGATTTAAATTGTAATATTTTTAAATTGTTTTTTTTTATGTTTTAACATATTTTAATAAGAAAGTATTAATTTAAACTATTATAAATATACACATACATAATTAAATAGATGAAAAACTTTGATCACTTCCTTCAACTTAATCTACACTTTATTTATCCTTTTATTTGTCTAAGTTAAAAGACCTAAAGAAAAATGATACACTAATAGTCGTACATCACCGATATATTTATTAATGTATTTATACGACGCTATAAGATGTGTTTCTTTTTAGATTAAAAAATTAATTTCAATCACTCGAAATTAACACTAACAATACAATAAAAATGTGGCCCGTGACCTAAATAAATGCTATCATGATTATTATCTATGCACAAATAAAGAGTCGTGTCCCCTAGACAAAGTAAACCATACATGTATTTAGGGCAAGATAGGTGAATAGGGGAGATATATTTAGGGCAAGATTCTCCATTATACACCTCCCAACAGACATACTCTCTACAAAAACAGTAATGGATACTAAGTGTATGGACGTTATCAACAATGAAGATGAAGGGTTAGAAATATCTGAATTACTGCCGAATACAATGGAGGAGAATGGAAGGGATACTGTAGGCAATGAAAGGAGCGATGAAGAATCAGCTTGGTCTGAATTCCCTGAGCATATAGTGGAGGAGATATTTTCGAACCTACTGTTCGAATTCACTCTTCCATTTCGTATTGTTTGTAAGCAATGGAATAAGCTCTTATCCTCTAACAGATTTCTATCTTCATTGGCAGAGAGCGATCCATGGATTCTTCTATGCAGCTCAACGCATTGCATGGCATACTGTTTTCTCTCGCAGTCTTGGAAGACTCTTTCCCTTAGTTTCTTGCCAAGCCGAACAACAAAAAGTCTCTCACTAGGCAATTCAAGATTTTCTAGTTCAGGTGCAGGCCTACTGCTAATCGAATTCGGATGGCCTCGGAAATATATGATCTGTAATCCAATTACAAGGACCTACAGATATATTCCCCCCGTCATATCACAGAGTGCAACTTTATCGGCAATAATGGACAACGGGGAGTCCTACAAAATTGTGGGCGTGACACATGAAAGAAACCCCGGTTCCCTACAAATTTACCATTGTTCTAAAGCGTCATGCCAGATTGAACTTGAGTTGCTACTCGAGCCAAGAGATTTTCCTGTTTCTCATATTTGTTGTGCCAAGGGTCTTCTCATGTGCGTCTTAAACCATGGGGAATTTGTGGTTTGGAACATGGAAGATAAGCAAGTGCAACGATTTTCCTTTCCGTACCCGAATCTATATATTCCAGGGGGTAGGATAAACACATGGACCGAACGACTGGTAGTATGTGTGTCGTCGATCCTGTTTGTAAGAACATATTATTCCGACTCCGTTTGTACCTCTTTCGTGATTATATGGGAATTGTTCAAGGAGGAAGAGAGCTCTATATGGAGTTGGAAAGAGATGACAAGAATGCCTCCTGATTTGTGTCGTAAATTTTTTAATGCGCGTTCAATTAAAATG
Organism: Cryptomeria japonica; assembly: GCF_030272615.1. Classification (NCBI taxonomy): domain Eukaryota; kingdom Viridiplantae; phylum Streptophyta; class Pinopsida; order Cupressales; family Cupressaceae; genus Cryptomeria; species Cryptomeria japonica. The sequence continues at coordinate 554,537,843 of NC_081415.1, forward strand.
GGAAAGTTTTCAGAGTATGAGACTTTCATTGTTGGAAATTTTCTCTGTTTCAGAAGTGGGTATAGAAATACGAAGCTATTTGTCTACAGCTTACAGGGGAAGGGCTGGAGTCGGATCAGAGTTCCTGGTTCTGTCAGATTTAGAACGTATAACACAAATTTTGAGTTTCAACCTAAGCCAGGCATGAAGATATAGGTTTCCCTTATATGTTTTGTAGTAACTTGATCTGATCTGTTTAGAACATATAGTAACTTGATCTGATCTGTTTAAAACATATAGTAACTTGATTTGATCTGTTTAGAACATACATTACATGGCAGGATGAATATTTTTGTAAAAAATCTGAAAGAGAAATCATTTGAAACTTTCTTTTCTTTTATTTGTATAAATTCAATAAATTAAGAATTTTTATTATCTATTTTTATATCAGATTTTTTATATATATTTTATTTTGTTGGAATCGGAATCTGTAAAATAGATTATATTAAATTTTAATTAATACAATTCTAATATCAATATCAGCAATTCCAATGTTTTCAATCAATATATACTTATCTCAAAACCATTTGATATATTAAATTCTGACAGATTCTATATACCTACATCAAAGAAAAGATAAAACCTTATGATTATTGTTTCTCATAATCATTTATTAGGTTTGACATTACTCTTATTTAAACCTCTAATTTATTGCATAATATTGAGTATAAATTATGTGATGAGCATTTGGGTGTTTAAATTTTAGTTTTATCATTTAAAGATTTAAAAAGGAATTAGTTGTTAATAGATTCAAATCAACTTAGAAATTGAAAAGGTTACAATTATCTCGTATGAACACCTAGTTAGATACCATGGCCATGGTTTTTCGAACTTACACACATGATGCAAATACAAGGAATAAATATATAACTATCAAGTAATTGTGAAGAAGATTAAATCACTAGATTTGTTTGATAGAAAAATGCAAACACAATGATTCTTTGATGAAGATCATATTTTAGAGAAGTTAGAACTATCAAAGGAAGAAAAGCCATATGGAGGATGACTGTGCTTAGAATTTATTTTAGGATTAAATTGACATTCAAATGATTCCATTTATTTATGGTAAGATTGTAAAGCTTGTAGAGTTGCTTTATTATTTAATAGTGACTTTTTAGTGGCTAATTTACACTAGTTGGCTAAAAATTGAAACATGGGAATCTAAATTTGGCTAATAGTTTAAGATTTAAGGTAACCTAAATTCACACATTGAGAAAAATAATATTTAAATATTATTTAAATTATCAAATAAATTGTCTTTATTAAAATATTTAGCTCAAAGACTTGTCATGATATTCAATATATGATTAGATTAGGTTCAGTTAAATTTTATAACTTATTTTAGAAATCTGATTAATTTTCCAATTATATCTCATAATTATTAGATACTTTATGTCTATATCATGAATCTTTAGTTGTCCCCATATGCTTATGGGGTGTGAAATTTATTGTGGGTTTTTTATCTCAGTGAATATCTATAGTCATGAAGAATTTTTTGGTCCCATTAGAATTTAAAAATAAAGTTACAGTTATCTAATATAATATAATGAGAGTTGTTTGATTATAATTTAAAATAATGGTGTCAACTAAATATTATAGTGTCTACCTCTTAACCCATCAATGATATGCATTATTTTATTATCATCTAAGATTCATGAATATTTTCTACAAACAAATTGTGATTTTAAAAAAAAAAATACCAATAAAAATAATATTTTTTCCAAAAAAAAATGGAGAGATTCACCATTAAAAAATAATATTTATTACAAAAAAAGGAAAGGTTCATTAAGATTTTATATGGTAATTTGAGGTGGAATTTATTAGATTTATCCTCATCGGTGATTATTTAAAACCCTCGCAAGAGATTGTTGAATTGTTCTTGTATAGTTGAATATTTAGAATTGGTAAGCAATGACTCAGTAATTTGTAGTAGTATGTATTTATTTTACAATATAAACTAGTATATTTATTTTTGTCCTTGTAAATCAGCTAATTTCATTTTAGTTATGTTAGTTATAATTATAATTATAGTTATGAATAATTTCTTTGATAGGTTAATATGACATTGAGGGGCCACACATGTATAAGATGTATATTTATAGAAAAAAAGTATTACATAGTAAGCTCCTAGCTAGGTAGAAAGACAAAAAATTCCATCTTAGATGAAAGTTGATGCTACAAAACTAACTCAAATAAGTATGCTACTAGAGTTTTTGATTAGTGTAATTTTTTTTCAAAGAAACAATCACTAAAGACAATCTAGATGCCAAGCCATAGTGGGCTAGAAGCAATACAAACAAAAACATGGTCTAACAACTAAGAAATTATACTATTTTGTTCAACATTTGAACTGTCTTAAAAATTTTATCAATAAAATTCTTATTGACCTTAGCAAGCTCCCCCATATCAAGAAATTATACGATTATAATTTCGTTCAACATTTGAACTATATTAAAAAAATTATTAATAAAATTCTTATTGATATCAACAAGATCCTCCATATCATTGGCTTTGACTTTCTTACCTTCAGAGATAACTTTAAGAAAACCCCCCTCAAAAACAAATATAAAATCTTGGTGAATTTTTATTTATTTTGCATAAAAAGAAATCGTTAATGAGTTTAAAGGGTAGAAACTACTTTATTTAGTTACTATCATTAATTTAAATTAATCTAATACCCCTCTTGTGACATTACAACTTGTAGGTACAATTTTCCTCATTGAATGCAATCATGGTCATTAGATTATATTCCAAATCAATGGTGGCAACTAAATATTATTGATAAAACCCTTAACTAACTAATAATTATGATGTATTATTGGCAAGTTAATTTAATTTTTTATAATAAACTACAAAATTTTGGCGAATTTGATCCAATCATATATCGAATATTTTGGCAAATCTTTGAGTTTAGAAATTTAATAAAATAAATCTTCTCGTAATTTAAATAAGAATAAAATAAAATTTAATAAAAATGTGGTGATTTAGATCACCTTAAAACTTGAACTATTAAACAAATTTTGATTTTTCAGATTTTAAAAATTAGCCAATTGATGAATATTAGCCACTAAAAAAATCACTACTTACATTCATTCCTACTGAAAGTAGGAGTTGAAGGTCTCTAATTAATTTGGGTCTCACCTATCGAGATGGACTCTTTCTTCTTGTATTTGTCCCAAACTGATATGGAGGGGGAAGCATGAATGGCTGAAAGGGAGACTTTGAGAAAGAGATTTTTCATTTAATCTTGGGAGTCATAGCTAAATTGTTCATTACTTTAAAAACTCTCAATTTCTTATTGAATTTATCATTTATAATAAATTATAAGATTATTACTGTAAGTTTCTTCAAACTAATTGTTGCTAATTATTTTTCAGGTATATCTATTATTTTGGTAGGAGATTTGGGCCAATTGCCTCCAGTCAATGATAGACTAGCATATGATAGCAACAAACGAGCAAAGTTACTATGGGAGGAATTCAAAAATATAGTAACTTTAGATAAGATATTTAGACAAAATGAGGAAAATGTCAAAAAATAGAGATTTCATCAACTGCTGACAAATCTACGTGATGCAAACCCACAAATAGAAGATTGGAAGTTGTTGATGAAAAGGATCCCTGGCAACATGGATGTTCTCTACAAATGACATCATTCATAACCATAATAAGAAAATGTTACATCCGTTGAAGCAACCTGTTGCACGTAGTGTTGCCACAAAAGTAGGGAGTGTTAATAGAGAAGAAGATTGTTCAAGTGATGAAATTGAACTAGAATTATTACTCACTAAGAATTAAAGGGTCATGCTCACTTCAAATATTTGGATTCAAGCTAGTCTTGTAAATGAAGCACTAGGATATATTCGAAAGATTGTCTACAAATCAAGAAGTGCTCCACCTAAACCACCCACTTATGTAATGGTTGAGTTTGATAACTATTCTGGATTACCTTTTGAAGATCATCATTTGAGTACAATTCCAATAACACCTATTCAGAAAAGAAGAATGCTTCAACTACCATTGAGATTGGCATGGGCATTAACCATACATAAATCTCAAGGATTAACTCTTCCAAATGAAATAATTGATATAGGACCTAGACAAAGAATAGGGTTGACATTTCTGACAATTTTAATTTTAAAATCTCTAGAGAGTCTAAGAATAATGCCCCCGTTCACATATGACCGTTACGAGAAAATGAAAAATGGTAGACATCTTGCTAAGCACAGAGCTCAAGAATACAAGCTCAAAGTTTTAGAAGAAAATTTATGTAACCCTTTCAAATTTATATCAATTTCTAAACATACCTATGTATCCTTGTATCATTTTTTAGTTTCTTTGAACAAAATTGAATGCCTAGATAAGTGTTGTTATGCTTCATTTTGAGTTACTCTATTAACTTGCACTTTTCAAAAATGTTTACTATCATTTATATTTGATGTAGAAAATAAAAAAAATTTCATGATTAATTGTAATGTGAAAACTAATTAAATTTCTATAACTAAAAATTATAGGTCTAAAAATATGTTGAAATGCTCCCTTTTAAGTTAATTTAATATACTTAAATTTACTAATATATTACTAAATATATAATTCTATTAATCATTGATTATATATAATTAACATATTTTATTTTTATTTTATTTTAATATCGACAATATATGTAATCCTAATATAATAATTTTAGTTGTATTATTGTATATATATAGGCTTCAATATATTAATAATATTTATAACATTAAAATTATTTATTCCTTTTTTATCTTATATTTAATTTAATTATATACTAGATAAAAAATATATATTGATATATTTATCAAAGATATATTTTAATATTACTAAATTGCATGAGGAAAGATTTAGATACAAATTTTAAATAATTTAGAAAAAAAAATTAAAACATACTAATTATTATTTGTAATGCCCCACTAAGAAACCCTGAAGGGATAAGCTAAAACACAAGAATAGAGTGTAAATAATTTATTTTTTTAAAAGTAAACACAACACAATGATACAATGAGATATCAAAGTTTAGATTACACAACGAAAGACATCAACTAACACCTAAAGAGTTTCCCAACATGATTACTTAATTTAGCATTTAGCTTAACTCACACTAACTAATCCAATAAGCTGATTATCTTAATAACGAGATAATTCTTAAACAATGATAATCTCTTTCAGAAGATAAAAATATAGACAACATGATAAGGTTCATCCATTGACATAAAAGTATAGGTAACATGATAAGGTTCATCCAATAAGATTTAACCATACCTTTTATTCAAACTTTCATTAAAACCTAAGTCATGCATCTAATATTATAGTATACTTTAATTTCATTATAAACTAATGAGTACTTTCCATGCATACTTTAATTGTATTATCAATAACTGAATACATTTTATTATTCAAAACTACATTCTTTCATGATCCAAATTACTGCATTTAAAAGATGCCTAGACACATGCATTTAAGATTAATTTCATCTAATCCACTTTATACATTCTAACATAATGCCATCCATACATGCTAAAAATAAAAAGGGAAACATAAGAACATAAGCATCACATAACACCAAATTGATATTGGAGTTCACCCCTAGTGGGCTACATCTCTGGGTCTACTCAACTGCAAGACCCCTCTGATAATTAAATAAATTAAGAATACATAAGGTTCACATCATTTGAAAACCTTCCATCAAGGCAAACATAACCAATAATATATATGACCACATTGGTTAAATAAATACATAAATGATCCCTAAATAGGAAATGATCCAACTGAACATAAACAATATCCTTATCAAACGATGACATGGAAAGTTCACTTGAGTATGATCGTCTATTAGATCTTGTACAGCCAGGACATGTTTTTACAATTGTCGCACCACAAGGGAATGAAGAGAGATCAGAATATTGGTTGGCATGATGTGTATAGGGAAAACAAAAGCTAACACAACTAGTGACAAATGATGACAGGTACACATATCCTACAGGTTCAGTTGTTGTTTTGGGAACTTGGTTGCGAACATACATGATTAGAAAGAATGGCATACCCACATTTGAAGACTATGAGAGACACAAAACCATTATAATGTATTCACACCTTATTATAGCTACAAATGTCAAGTTGTTGAAGCATCAAGAAAAATCAAAGACCAAAGAGCTATGGACAGTGACTATTGTTGAACATGAAGCAATACTAGATACTCTTAAGCAAAGAGATGACCCTTCAGGCACACTTGAGTAGTAGGTCTTTAACGGTGCCTTATTTTTTTTATCATGCATTTCATTTCAAACAATGATCATAAAACCTTAATGCTCAAGTTTGTTACGTGTATATTAAGGATGTGTTAAAAATGCAGATCTATTGATGAACATTTTTTTTTGGCAACACAGTTTTTGCATGCACATAGCGGGTACACTCGATATAATCGAAAGGGACGTATTTTTGCAACATGACTTATTATCATGCATTTGATGAGATTTACAATTTTTTTTATTAGAGAACACTATTTGATAATTTTTGATGATATAATTATCACAAAACCTTTATGCTCATGTAGATCTTTTTTGATGATATACAATAGTAGCACATTATGATTTTTGCATCAACATAGTGGGTTCTGTTGATATAATTCGAGGGGACGTATTTTTGTGGTATATAATCCCACCTTTTCATTTATTATCATGCATTTCAATTGAAGTGATTATCATGAAGCCTTTATGTTCATCCATCAATTTTATGTGTAGACTAACAATTCTTAAAAATACAAGTTCACGCTAGATCATTCACCATTGACAAGACCCTATCTTAGTAATGGTACATATTCCTTTGTGCATTAATGAGATAAAATTTTGTGCATAAAAATTAAGTCAAGTAAATGTATTTTTATTTAGAAATGACCATATCTACCATCATCTTCAACCATGTAGAGAAATGCAGTGAGAAGGGCTTTAATCAACATGTGTCTTTCTTCAAAGTTATGCTTGTATACTTTATAGAGAAACTGGTAAGTTTCATAATTATACAAACTTGTGCATCTTAAAAATGTTTCAAATGATCTATTTATAATTTGCCAAACTAATTTGTATTAAGTGTTATAATTTGTTTCTTGTAGCACATTCATTCCGCATAAAAATGTTACTTATTTTGGTCTTCATTTATATGTAGGCATTGTTGTACGTAAGCTTTTCTCTTAGGACATGAGGATGTCTGATGCAGATGAAGTGGGATGTTGTATTTGTATATGGATGTGAATTGATGTAACATTGTTATGATGATATAAAATGTCCATGAGAAAATTGGTTTAGTTATATTGATGATAATGTCCATGTATCTATACATGAGTACATTAGTGTAGTTGTATTGATAATGACAAAAAAAATCATGTTTGCATATCCCTTCATGGATGTCACATGCAAGTGTAATGGTAATTATGTGTATACAATACATGGAAATATTGATGATCATTATGTGTCTACAGTGTAATGCTTGTTTATATATAATTTTAGCAATTAGGGAGCTCAAGGGACGATGCTAGTAGGGTATGACCCCGAGTGTTCGATTGAGTGGAGGGGAAAAATAGGAGCATGCATAGGGTAATAATGCCTAACTGGACATGTTAGAGCCGATGGTTCATCATCACAATGAGCTGAATGATAAATTGGCCATGCGACAACATTCAATTGAGTGAGACTGACGATTTTTTCGCCAACCGAAAAATTGCTGCCCTAATAAAACTGTAAGGCAACTTAAAAAACTGAGATAGGTTTTTGTAGGGACCCCTCCATTGGCCTCGTAGGTTCAAATGGATCATTTGTAGGTGCCACAGATTTTGATTTAGGGCTCATCAAATTTTGACAATTTTAAGCACTTAGGGCATTCAAGGGACGACGTCGGTAGGGTATGACCTTGAGCATTCGATTGAGTGGGGGGGGAAAATAGGAGTATGCATAGGGTAATAATGCCTACTTGGACATGTCAGAGCTGATGGTTTCTCATTGCAATGAGCTGAACAAGAAATTAGCCACACGACAACATTCGATTGAGTGAGAGTGATGATTTTTTCACCAACCAAAAAATCATTGCCCTAATAAAACCTTAGGGTAGCTTGAAAAAATGAGATAGGATTTTGTAGGGATCCCTCTCTTGGCCCCATAGGTTCAAATGGATCATTTGCAGGTGCCATAGATTCTGAGTTAGTGCTTGTCAAAGTTTGACAAATTTTGAGCACTTAGGGCCCTCAAGGGATGACGCTGGTAGGGTATGACCTCGAGCGTTCGACGGAGTGGGGGGGAAAATAAGGAGCATGCATAGGGTAATAATGCCTAAATGAACATGTCAAAGCTGACGGTTCATCATCGCGATGAGCTAAATGAGAAATTGGCCACGTGACAACATTTGATTGAGTGAGACTGATGATTTTTTTGCCAACCAAAAAATTGCTTCCCTAATAAAACCGTAGGGTAACTTGAAAAACCAAGATAGCATTTTGTAGGGACCCCTCTCTTGGCCCCGTAGGTACAAATGGATCATTCACAAGTGCCATGGATTCTGAGTTAGGGCCCATCAAAGTTTGACAATTTTGAGCACTTAGGGCACTCAAGGGACAATGCCAGTAGGGTATGACCCCGAGCGTTTGACTGAGTGGGGGGCTAAAATAGGAGCATGCATAGGGTAATAATGCCTAAATAGACATGATAGAGCTGATGGTTCATCATCATGATGAGCTGAACAAGAAATTGGCCACGCGACAACATTTGATTGAGTGAGGCTAACGATTTTTTTGCCAAACAAAAAATTACTGCCCTAATAAAACCATAGGGTAACTTGAAAAACCAAGATAGGATTTTGTAGGGACCCCTCTCTTGGCCCTGTAGGTTCAAATAGATCATTTATAGGTGCCATGGATTCTGAGTTAGGGCCCATCAAAGTTTGACAATTTTGAGCACTTAGGGCGCTCAATAGATGACATCGATAGGGTATGACCCCAAGCGTTCAACCGAGTGGGGAGAGAAAATAGGAGCATGCATAGGGTAATAATGCCTAACTAGACATGTCGGAGCCAATGGTTCATCATCGCGATGAGCTGAACAAGAAATTGGCCATGCGACAACATTTGATTAAGTGAGACTGATGATTTTTTTGACAACTGAAAAATTGCTTCCCTAATAAAACGGTAGGGCAACTTGAAAAACTGAGATAGAATTTTGTAGGAACCCCTCTCTTGGCCCCATAGGTTCAAATGGATTGTTTGCAAGTGCCATGGATTCTGAGTTAGGGCCCATCAAATTTTGACAATTTTGAGCACTTAGGGTGCTCAAGGGACGACGCTGGTAGGTTATGACCCCGAGCATTCGACTGAGTCAGGGGGAAAAATAGGAGCATGCATAGGGTAATAATGCCTAACTGGACATGCCAAAGCTGATGGTTTGTCATCGCAATGAGCTGAATTAGAAATTGACCACGCGACAACATTTGATTGAGTGAGACTGATGATTTTTTTGCCAACCAAAAAATTGCTGCCCTAAAAAAATCATTGGGAAACTTAAAAAACCGAGATAGGCTTTTGTAGGGACCCCTATCCTGGCCTCGTAGGTTCAAATGGATCATTCATAGGTGCCATGGATTCTGAGTTAGGGCTCATCAAAGTTTGATAATTTTGAGTAGTTAGGGCATTCAAGGGACGATGCTGGTAGGGTATGACCTCGAGCGTTTGATCGAGTGGGGGGGAAAAATAGGAGAATTCATATGATAATAATGCCTAAATGGACATGTTGGAGCTGACAGTTCATCATCACGATGAGCTGAATGATAAATTGGCCACGCAACAACATTCGATTGGGTGAGACTAACAATTTTTTGCCAACTAAAAAATTGCTGCCCTATTAAAACCCTGAGTGTTCGATCGAGGTGGGGGGTAAAATAGGACCATGAATAGGGTAATAATGAATTGTATCAAGTATTGTTCATTAAATGAATTGTATTTTATTGTATTGTTCATTAAATGAATTGTATTGTATTGTTCATTAAATGAATTATATTGTTCATTATACAAATAACACTTACGATGAAATGAAATGATTTATATTGTTCATTAAATAACCATTATTAACCATTGTTAATTATTGGAATGAAGATTAAATATTTCCATGATAACACCACGCACAGATGAGAAATAATTTATATGATCGAATATCAACTTCTGTATATATAATAATGTCAAATGATTACAAATATATGTCCATACACAAATATGGCATAAATGCCAACTGAAACAAAATATATGTCTAAATACATGAATGTATGTCCATATACAAAATATACATGCCAACTAGACAGGTAAGCATCCCAAAACTATCTATAACATCCTAAGTTGTTGATGGATCATCAAAATTGATCCTCTTCACCACACTACTCAGCTCTAAAGGATCCTGCACAAGAAAAACAAACCACGATTAGTATTAGTTATATTATATAATTCACATTTGAAAATTTAACATAAAAATGAACTATAATTGAACTATTCATGTTTACCTCATCTCCACGTTTTCTCTTCAGCTTTGCAGGATTCTTGATGTATGTCTTCAGTAGAGGAGGTATGTTTTGAATATTTTGATACACAACCTACATATGTTCAGAAACATGACATTGATACAAGTTAGCATATAATTGTCACTGATAATAACAAATTATATCTACTAATTAAAAAATAAAATAAACACACATCTACTCAAGGCATCTCTTCTTCTTCTTTAGGTATATTGGGTGTAGTCATCAAGGATGTGAAGCCAAGAATTCTCTGTATATATACACAACAAGTATATGAAACTATAAATCTATGTCTAGATATGTATAATCACTATAAGTTATTTAAACTATTCATTCAATCATATTTGCATTCAATTACCTTTCCCTTGTCTCCAAATGCACTACTAGATCCTAAAACATGCTACCCCACACACATGTTGCTTGTGCCCTATGAGAGTAAAATAAGATATACATGCAAGTTACTACATAATCTAATTAATACCAATATAAATGATGAGCATGTATGTACAATACAATACAAATGACTACTGTCATGCTATCAAGCCCAAATGAAATGGCCAATAAGGTGCCCTCCTAAATCTGTCTCAACTACTCCTCGGTCATCAACTATTAAATAGACCATGTAAATAAAAATTAGTACTTAATATTATCTAGATTATAAATATTTTATTAAAATATAACATGAACTGTGAAAATGCAAATCTTACCAATACATCATCAATGTATGATAACGGTGCCTCCTCGCCTCTAGCATGTGAGGACTCCCCAGGGTATCCTCTAGTCTGTGTAATAATATCTAGTGCATCATGCATCTCATGCACCTCATAATCTGCATTGTCCATAGGAGGATCAATGATCTCTCCAAATGGACCCAAGCATACGTGCGCACACATGACACAACTATGGGGCACGCATATGTGTGGAGTCAAGGATGACGTGTCAACACCACTAGATGCACCGCTACCACCAAGAGTAGGCTGAGCTACTGACCTAACCTGAGAAACCAAAAGGCCACTCAAAGAGTTAATAGCTGATATGGTCTATGAAGCCGCCTCACAAATGATATTAGGATGCTGCATGGCAGGTGGGGGATCAATAGGAGGAGGGGGGACATATGGGCCCTGGACTACTCTGACTGCCCCTGGTCTATTTTGGGGCATACCTAAACCTATACCCTGGAAAGGTTGGATGTCAAAGTAGTTCACATGTTTTCATAAAACAAACTCAACATACAATTTTTTTATGAAATAGAAGGGGATATCAAGATTGTTGTTGGGTAGTTTGTCGAAAACCATCCACCAATGATCCCAAAACATTTTCACAATAGCATCATTTGTGCACCATTTAATATAAGGTTTTGTATTTTTGGGATCTACGGGTTGACTAGTGCGGGGATTGACAAACAATGAGGTGATTTTGACTTTGGATATCTCGAGATCCTTGATATCCTTATACGATAAGCCATTTGCATATTTTTGCCTCATAGAATCTCACCACAAAAGGGTGGCATTGTGCTCCTCATTCATGGTTTCCATACTCTTTATGATCGATGTGAGAGGATCAAACATTGGGTTTAGATGAGGGATCCTATGATATACTTCTGCAATCCCCCTCAATGATATGATCGATGTGAGAGGATCAAACATTGGCTAGACCTTTCAAACTTAAGCTATTTTCTATTAAGGAATGTCATTGCATGGATAGATATACCTTGGATCAACTTTATGGATCTCTCTCTGCCTTTAAAATTTTAGAATTGAAGGAGCTACTCAATAACAAGAAAAGGGTTGGATTACTAAGAATATTAGAGATGTACTCGAAATAGGCACTGACATAGATGATATTGAAGTGAACTTTGTGAGGAGACTAAACAAATTACTTATAAAATGCAAAGGTAATTCACCCTTAAAATATTTCATTTTTTGAAGAACTTGTAATTACGTTGATAAATGCACTTTCAGGGAAGATAACTATAAGAGATCATATCATGGTGACACGAGAAGTTATTATTATAAGATATTTAATAGAAATAAAAGAATGGATGGCATGGATAATCCTAAAAATTAATATTATTTAATGGAGACCTATCCCACTAAAGAAGAGGATTATGATGAATCATTATTTTTAGCTATATAAGAAAAGGACAATGAAAGGTCTGGTACCCTACATGTTGAGAATAATAGTGAAATATCAATTATTGTGAATACTATATTGCATGCAAAAGTGGAACATAAATCTTGGATAATTGATTTTGGATTCTCAAATCATATAACGAGTGAGGAAAGGAAGTTCATAGATTTTGAAAAAAATGATAGTGGATCAATGAGGTTTGTTGGTGAAAAGGTTATTCCTATCTATGATAAAGGACCCATATCCATTGATGGTAATAACAAGACAAATGATGTTTATTCTGTTCAATGTTTGAGACATAATATTTTGAGTGTGAGTTAGATGTGCAGTAAAAGATACAAGCTTGTATTTCATGGATGTGAATGTGAGATCAAAAAGAAGTTTCTAGAAAGTTCATTATAAGAGGTATAAGAACAAATGGTAATTAATATTATGTAAAAGAAAACAATGGAAGTAGGTGTTGATTGGCACAAAACAATGAATTATGGTTGTAGCACAAAAGAATGGAACATATAAACTTTGAGAACATGATGAAAATCAGCTCTACTCATATTATGAGAGTTCTTCCAAAGATTAGCAAACTTGCCAATACAGTGTGCATGGAATATCAGGTGGGAAAATAAACAAGGAACATATTCGGAATATTCTAAAACAAGAACTTTTGTGTTGATTCATATTGACCTATACAGACATACAAGGAAAAGATGACTAAATGGTGAAAGGTATTTTATGTTTCTCATTGATGATTACTCTAGAATGTCATGGGTTACTTTCTAAAAGAAAAATTGGAAGCACTAGATAGATTTAAGATATTAAAATGATTGGGTGAACATAAAATAAATACTAAAAAATTATTTAAGGTTTGATAAAGGAAGAGAATTTTCATCAAATGAATTTGATAGATTTTATGAAGAGCATGGTATTAGAAGCAAATTATCTGCATCTAGGACTCCACAAAAAAATGGAGCAATTAAAAGAAAGTATAAGAATATTATTGAAATGTCTAGAACTATATTGAAAGATGCTAACTTGCCTAATGTGTATTGGAAACAAGCTATGCATGCTACTATATATATTCTTGATAGGGTACAATCAAATTAAATCACACAAAGATACCTTATGAATTGTGGCATGGAAGATCACCACCACTCAAATATTTTAGAATTTTGGTAAGCAAGTGCTACATCCAAAGAGATGAAGATGATTTAGGAAAAATAAAGGGGTCTACATACTATAAAAATAAGCACTTGAAGAAGAAGCCTTGATGGCAATCAAAAACTAAATCAGTAAAAACAATAAAAAACCTAATTTTGATAGCAAATCTTAGATTAAAAACAAATTAAATAGTGCAAGAAATATAAACGGGGAATAAAATAGAGTAAATTATTGTACCAATAATAATAGTGACATTAATCATAATGTAGACTACATAAACAACATATATACAAATCTCTATGAAGATCTCTTATCTATTCTAATAATGATGTTCAAATGATTTCAATAGCCCATATTTTATAGTTATAGAGTGTGGCTCATAACTTGCAGTAATGACAAGTTACACGAAGATCAGATTACATATGATGATATTTTAGTGAAGATATGGAAAGACTAAATCAGAATGCATATGGTGATGAAAAGACCAATGTCTAGGTAGTGTAGAGGGTAAGTTTACATATTTGGTATAGAAAAAATAAAAAACTATGAAATTTGAATTATTACCATTCTTTCTAATAAAATAAAGTGACATAAATTCAAAATAATAACCCTAGTTACACCAACACACAAAAAAAAACATGTTCCTATATGGGATTTTTTTCTAATTCTATAGATCATAATATGATCTAGCTAGAAAATAAGAAGAAAACATGCTAAACAAGATAAAATTATCTCATTAACTATTTTCAATAATTAAAATGGAGGCAATTAAAAAACTTATAGCTTCTATGAAAGCTTTAAATAAAGAATAAAAGATAGTGATAATACTATTATCCTTTGTTAACTTATATGGAAAAAACAAGAAACAATAGTCTCTAATTCATGGGAGATAAAAACTAGCAACAACACTTGAAATTGGCAACAACTTGTGCTACTGACCCCCTTATATCTAAGTAAGGAGACAAAATCCTAAGGAAATGAAAGAAGTAAGAGAAAAGAGGGAAAAACTAGTGGGAACAAACCCCCCCCCCCCTCAAAATATACACTACATGTGAATAGAAACTACTATGCTACAATTTTCTTCACGCTAAGGAGGTTTTGCAAAAAGTGAATATGAAAAGATGGTACCCATTTGTATGTCCATAAAGAAGAGAAAGTGTGCCAATATAGAATGTAGCATGGTGAATGTTGTAGTAGGTTTCTCTGCAACAAATGATGGCTCTTCCTTTTGGAAGATAGAAACCTCAAGCTGTCAAGCTACTAAATTCCTACTCAAGTGAAATGTATGAAAAAATCAAGATGAATGGTTTTGGGAAATACTCATGTTTCTCTAATCTGATGTTGAACTATGACTCTTACATACAAGACTCAAGAATAGTGACAACTAAAGTGTGAGATTTGTTTGGACATGAATCAAGACATGTCAAGATAGTAGCATGGAGAGGTTGAGAGAGAAGAGATAAAAAGATATTCCAAACCAAAAGAAGATACATCTTGATATGAGAAGACATTAGAGAGAGGACGTGTTCTCAATGTTTTCATCATGATTAAGTAGAAATTGAACAAACAAATGATAAATGTCTAATAGGATTATATCTCACTCATCAATAGGACAAGAATGAATCTCTTGAAGAGAATATGAATTAGCATTCAAGAAGCCAAGACATCTATAAAACTGGTAGGTGGAGGCGACTAAATATCTTCTAATATTGTAGGTGTAGAAAGAGGAGAATTAGGAGGAGATGTATCCATGTCATCAGGTTAACCAAGACCCTTCCAATAAGAATTTATTCTTTAGTGTCATCGTCATACATAGGCTCATCATCATTATCAATGGAAAGGAGTATATATATAGTTTTATCATTTGGGAATGGAGGTTTAATGACATCTACATAAATTTCCCATAAAGTTTCCCAGAGAGTGTGAGAGCACTCAATGTGTGATAGAGCCCTCCTAGAGCCCATGATATGTGGTCTCCAACTCTTAAATCAATTAATCTTGAGACATGATCATTTTTACTTTCTCATGTATATTTCTAACAATATGTACTTGGTTCAGGAATAAGCCCATACAAATATGGTAATAGATGAATCAATCGATAATGCTTTATGATTCCATCATGCCAAGACTTGTAGTTTCTTTCTTTCAAAGTGATGATAGATGGATGATATTTAATTCCCATTTTAGCCTTAGATTAGATCCTTTTGAAAATTTATTCTAGTACATTTATTACAAAATATCTATGCATTACCCCCAAGAAATATAAATAAAAGTGACACTACAATTTACATGCACATATAAAAATCAACTTTTCATGCAAAAAGTTAGAATCTTGTCATAGAAGAAGAATCTTGTGTAAAATGAGATTTTGTCAATCTGCCAAATTAGTAATTATTCAAATCTTCACGCAAGTTGTCCGTTTCCTATGAAGTCTTAAAATAGCTCCAATTGCGCTACAAAAAGAGACATCCCTGTAAGGGTGCATATACACAGGTATGAGCTCCTCTATCCAGCCTTGTATAGTGAGTATCTACGTAGAAAAAAAAAAAAAAACTTGCTGAAAGGAAGTTAAAATTAAAAATTATAATTAACTGTTTTTATTGTTTTCAATAATTAAATTGAAGACAATTGAAAATATTATAGTCTATGTGAAAACATCAAACAAAGAACAAGAAAAGTGATAAATTTTTATCCTATGTTAGCTTATATAGAAAAAGAAAACACCAATAGTTTCCGATTCCTGAGAGGTCAAAAGTGGCAACAATGCTTGAAACTCACAAAAGTGGCAACAATGCTTGAAACTCACAACAGCACTCGTAAAAATATGGAAAATCCAGAAAGAAAACTTGCCATGACAAAGGAAACTTATGGTAACACAATGCAACGAAGTGGAAGAAAACCCAATCCAATATACAAGAGTCCAAATAATTGACTCAATTAACATAAAATCACAAAAATAGAACCTAGAAGGAAAAAATTATTATAGGAACTTAAATATATAATCTAATTTGCACGAGGAAAAAAAATTAGTTTTTAACAGAAGTCTAGAGAAAACATAATCGTATTAGCAAAAGAGAATTTCTAAACCAATTTACAATAGCATTAAAACAATGTTTGAATCTTAAAAAACAAAATCCAATTTCCAAGATTTCAAGTAATTATGAACCAATTCCCAGAAGCACAAAAAAGTCAATGGAAAAAATTATTATTGAGGTTAAATGAATATAACCCAATTTGCACAAGCTTAAAAATAATTCCCATTTTTTAACAAAAACTCCAAAAAATTACAACCAAATTAGGGAAAAAAAAAATTCAAAAAATCAAATAACCTAATTTACACAAACTTGGTGAAATAATTATGACCCAATAAATATAGTTGAAAAAAAACATAGAACCAAAAAAGAAAAATTACATTAAAAAAAAAAATTGCACAAAACACATCCATTTTCTAACAAAAAAAAAAAGCTAGAGAAAACACAACCGTATCAGCCAAATAAAACTTATAACAATAACAATAATTTAATAATTAATTTATAAGTATGAATAAAAAAATTGTAGACAAGAGTTTGCTGCTTATTATAAATTTCATTTACACAAGACTTCTTAGACTCTACTTTGCTCTCTTGTGATGCCATGTACATCATTGTTTCCATATATATGTATGTATATATGTATGCATATGTATATATAGATATATCATTTCGATCTCCTTATTATATGTTATATATTTTCCTATTGAGATCATGTGTGGCTTAAAAACACATGCCCTTCTTTAAGCAACATTTTAGGCTAAAGCTCTGTAACCATTTTGTGGTGGCTTCCAATTAAATTTATTGTATGTACCTCTACCCTAAGATTTTCTCTACCAATAGCTATACACCTCTTTGTATTAGATATGCGTACTTAAAAAAAAGGTTCTAAGATTGACAATAAAGTTCAAATAGCCAAGCTAGTAAGAGAGCAAGGTTTTATAAAATTAATAGCAAATGTGAACCTAGAGGTTATAGAGGTAGGTGAAATTAATGTTAGTCATGGACATGCTTATTGACCATTAAAAGATAGTCTTTAGTAGGAAAATGTTTTTGATAATCTTTAGTAGGAAAATGTTTTTTTATTTTTCGAATATCAAGTGCCAACTTGGGATGGATGAATGTTAGTAGAGAATGTTGATTGTAGTTAAAAAGGAAAAAAAATCTAGTGGTCAATGATGAAACTTTTGATAGTATTTCAATCTCCAATCCAATAAAATTATTGAAAAGATTCAAAGATTTAAATGTTTTTAAAATATTTTTTATCTATGATTGTAAAAAATTATTTAGCTTCATAATTTTAAAAATATTTTTCTATAAGTATAAAAAACTTAGATTTAAATTATAATATTTTTAAATTATTTTTTTCTTATGTTTTAACATATTTTAATTAAAAAAAATTAATTTAAACTATTATAAATATACACATACATAATTAAATAGATGAAAAACATTGATCACTTCCTTCAACTTAATATACACTTTATTTATCATTTTATTTGTCTAAGTTAAAAGACCTAAAAGAAATAAAAAATGATACACTAATAGTGTACATCACCGATATATTTATTAATGTATTTATACGACGCTATATGATGTGTTTCTTTTTAGATTAAAAAATTAATTTCAATCACTCGAAATTAACACTAACAATACAATAAAAATGTGGCCCATGACCTAAATAAATGCTATCATGATTATTATCTATGCACAAATAAAGAGTCGTGTCCCCTAGACAAAGTAAACCATACATATATTTAGGGCAGGATAGGTGAATAGGGGAGATATATTTAGGGCAAGATAGGTTAATACTAAGTGTATATATTTGTGCGTGTACATCCAACGGATTCTCCATTATACGCCCCCCAACACACATACTCTCTACAAAAACAGTAATGGATACTAAGTGTATGGACGTTATCGAGAATGAAGATGAAGGGTTAGAAAGATCTGAATTACTGCTCAATACAACGGAAGAGAAGGGAAGGGATACTGAAAGCAATGAGAGGAGCGATGTAGAATCAGTTTGGTCTGAATTCCCTGACCATATAGTGGAGGAGATATTTTCGAACCTACTGTTCGAATTCACTCTTCCATTTCGTATTGTTTGTAAACAATGGAATAAGCTCTTATCCTCTAACATATTTCTATCTTCATTGGCAGAGAGCGATCCATGGATTCTTCTATGCAGCTCAACGCATTGCATGGCATACTGTTTTCTAACTCAGTGTTGGAAGACTCTTTCCCTTAGTTTCTTGCCAAGCCGAACAACAAAAAGTTTCTCATTAGGCAATACAAGATTTTGTAGTTCAGGTGCAGGCCTACTGCTAATCGAATTCGGATGGCCTCGGAAATATATGATCTGTAATCCAATTACAAGGACCTACAGATATAATGCCCCCGTCATATCACAGAGTGCAACTTTATCGGCAATAATGGACAACAGGGAGTCCTACAAAATTGTGGGTGTGACACATGAAAGAAACCCCGGTTCCCTACAAATTTACCATTGTTCTAAAGCGTCATGCCAGATTGAACTTGAGTTGCCACTCGAGCCAAGAGATTTTCCTGTTTCTCATATTTGTTGTGCCAAGGGTCTTCTCATGTGCGTCTTAAACCATGTGGAATTTGTGGTTTGGAACATGGAAGATAAGCAAGTGCAACGATTTTTCTTTCGTACCCGAATCTATATATTCCAGGGGGTAGGATAAACACATGGACCGAACGACTGGTTGTATGTGTATCGTCGATCCTGTTTGTAAGAACATATTATTCCGACTCCGTTTGTACCTCTTTCGTGATTGTATGGGAATTCTTCAAGGAGGAAGAGAGCTCTATATGGAGTTGGAAAGAGATGACAAGAATGCCTCCTGATTTGTGTCGTAAATTTTTTAATGCGCGTTCAATTAAAATGGGAAAGTTTTCAGAGTATGAGACTTTCATTGTTGGAAATTTTCTCTGTTTCAGAGGTGGGTATAGAAATACAAAGCTCTTTGTCTACAGCTTACAGGGGAAGGGCTGGAGTCGGATCAGAGTTCCTGATTCTGACAGATTTAGAAGGTATAACACAAATTTTGAGTTTCAACCTAAGCCAGGCATGAAGATATAGGTTTCCCTTAATATGTTTTGTAGTAACTTGATCTGATCTGTTTAGAACATACATTACATGGCAGATGAATATTTATGTAAAAAATCTGAATGAGAAATTATTTGAAACTTTTATTTTTTTCTTTTATTTGTATAAATTCAATAAATTAAGAATTTTTATTATCTATTTTTATATCAGATTTTTTATATATGTTTTATTTTGTTGGAATGGGAATCTGTAAAATAGATTATATTAAATTTTAATTAATATAATTGTAATATCAATATCAGCAATCCCAATGTTTTCAATCAATATAAAGTTATCTCAAAACCATTTGATATATTAAATTATGATAGATTCTATATACCTAGATGAAAGAAAAGATAAAACCATGTGATTATTGTTTCTCATAATCATTTATTAGGTTTGACATTATTCTTATTTAAACCTCTAATTTATTGCAGAATATTGAGTATAAATTATGTGATGAGGATTTGGGTGTTTAAATTTTAATTTTATCATTTAAAGATTTAAAAAGGAATTAGTTGTTAATAGATTCAAATCAACTTAGAAACACCTAGTTAGATACCATGGCCATCATTTTTCTAACTTACGCACATGATGCAAATACAAGGAATAAATATATAACTATCAAGTAATTGTGAAGAAGGTTAAATCACTAGATTTGTTTGATAGAAAAATGCAAACACAATGATTCTTTGATGAAGATCATATCTTAGAGAAGTTAGAACTATCAAAGGAATAAAAGTCATATGGAGGATGATTGTGCTTAGAATTTCTTTTAGGATTAAATTGACATTCAAATGATTCCATTTATTTATTGTAAGATTGTAAAGCTTGTATAGTTGCTTTATTATTTAATAGTGACTTTTTAGTGGCTAATTTGCACTAGTTGACTAAAAATTGAAACATGGGAATCTAAATTTGGCTAATAGTTTAAGATTTAAGGTAACCTAAATTTACACATTGAAAAAAAATATATGTAAATATTATTTAAATTGTAAATTAAATTGTCTTTATTAAAATATTTAGCTCAAAGATTTGTCATGATATTCAATATATGATTAGATTAGATTTGGTTAAATTTTATAAGTTATTGTAGAAATCTGATTAATTTTCCAATAATATATCATAATTATTAGATACTTCATGTCTATACCATGAATCTTTAGTTGTCCCCATATGCTTATGGCATGTGAAATTTGAAGAAATTTTTGGTCCCATTAGAATTTAAAAATAAAGTTACAGTTATCTAATATAATATAATGAGAGTTGTTTGATTATAATTTAAATTAATGGTGTCAACTAAATATTATAGTGTCTACATCTTAAACCCCCATCAATGATCTACATTATTTTATTATCATCTGAAATTCAACAAATTGTGATTTTAAAAGAAATATATCAATAAAAATAATATTTTTTCCAAAAAAAATTGGAAAGATTCACCAATAAAATATAATATTTATTAAAAAAAGGAAAGGTTCATTAAGATTTTATATGGTAATTTGAAGTGGAATTTATTAAATTTATCCTCATCTGTGATTATTTAAAACCCTCCCACAAGATTGTTGAATTGTTCTTGTATAGTTGAATATTTAGAATTGATAAGAAATGAGTCAGTAATTTGTAGTAATATGTATTTATTTTACAATATAAACTAGTGTATTTATTTTTGTCCTTGTAAATCAGCTATTTTAGTTTTAGTTATGTTAGTTATAATTATAATTATAGTTATGACTAATTTTTTGATAGGTTAATATGGCACTGAGGGGCCACACATATATATTTATAGAGAAAAAATTCCATCTTAGATCAAAGTTGATGCTACAAAACTAACTCAAATAAGTATGCCACTAGAGATTTTTATTGGTTTAATTTTTTTTTAAAGAAACATTCACTAAAGACAATCTAGATGCCAAGCCATTGTGGGATAGAAGCAATAAAAACAATAGAAAACATGGTCTAACAACTAAGAATTTATACAATTAAAATTCTTATTGATATAAGAAAGGTCCTCCATATCATTGGCTTTGACTTTCTCACCTTCAAAGATAACTTTAAGAAAACCCCCAGGGTAGACACTCCTTTATTTAGTTACTATCGTTAATTTAAATTAATCTAATAGACCTCTTTGTATTTTGTCATTAGATTATATTCTGAATCAATGGTGGCAACTAAATATTGTTGATAAAACTAAGTAATAATTATGATGTATTATTGGCAAGTTAATTTAATTTTTTATAATAAATTATAAAATTTTGGCGAAATTGACCCAATCATATATCAAATATTTTGGTGAATCTTTGAGTTTAGAAATTTAATAAAATAAATCCTCTCGTGATTTAAATAAGAATAAAATTTAATTTAATAAAAATGTAGCGATTTAGGTCACCTTAAAACTTGAACTATTAGCCAAATTTTGATTTTTCAAATTTTAAAAATTAGCCAACTGATGAATATTAGCCTCTAAAAAAATCACTACTTACCTTCATTTCTATTGAAAGTAGGAGTTGAAGGTATCTAATTAATCTGGGTCTCACGTATTGAGATGGACTCTTTCTTCTTGTATTTGCCGCAATATATGGAGGGGGAAGCATGAATGGCTAAAAGGGAGATATTGAGAAAGAGATTTTTCATTTAATCTTGGGAGTCATAGCTAAATTGTTTATTACTTTAAAACCTCTCAATTTCTCATTGACTTTATCATTTATAATAAATTATAAGATTATTACTATAAGTTTATTAAAATAATTGTTGCTAATTATTTTTTAGCTATATCTATTATTTTGGTAGGAGATTTGGGCTAGTTGCCTCGAGTCAATGATAGACCAGCATATGATAGCAACAAACAAGCAAAGTTACTATGGGAGGAATTCAAAACTGTTGTAACTTTAGATAAGATATTTAGACAAAATGATGAAAATATCAAAAAATAGAGATTTCATCAACTGTTGATGAATCTACATGATGAAAACCCACAAATAAAAGATTGGAAGTTGTTGATGAAAAGGATACCTAGCAACATGGATGTTCTCTATAAATGACAACATTCATAACCATAATAAGAAAATTTTACATCCGTTGAAGCAACTTGTTGCATGTAGTGTTGCCACAAAAGTAGAGAGTGTTAATATAGAAGAAGATTGTTCAAGTGATGAACTTGAACTAGAATTATTGTTCACTAAGAATTCAAGGGTCACGCTCACTTCAAATATTTGGATTCAATCTAGTCTTGTAAATGGAGAGCTAGGATACATTCGAAAGATTGTCTACAAACCAGGAAGTGCTCCAGCTGAACCACCCACTTATGTGATGGTTGAGTTTGATAACTATTCTGGATTACCTTTTGAAGATCATCATTCGAGTACAATTCTAGTAACACCTATTCAGAAAGGTAGAATGCTTGAAGTACCATTGAGATTGGTATGGGCATTAACCATACATAAATATCGAGGATTAACTCTTCCAAAGGAAATAATTGATATAGGACCTAGACAAAGAATAGTGTTGACATTTGT
This sequence comes from Cryptomeria japonica, assembly GCF_030272615.1. Taxonomy (NCBI): domain Eukaryota; kingdom Viridiplantae; phylum Streptophyta; class Pinopsida; order Cupressales; family Cupressaceae; genus Cryptomeria; species Cryptomeria japonica. The sequence goes on from NC_081415.1 coordinate 554,561,382, forward strand.
GACAATTTTAATTTTAAAATCTCTAGAGAGTCTAAGAATAATGCCCCAATTCACATATGACTGTTACGAGAAAATGAAAAATGGTAGACAATTTTCTAAGCACAGAGCTCAAGAATACAAGCTCAAAGTTTTAGAAGAAAATTGAAGTAACCCTTTCAAATTTATATCAATTTCTAAAAATACCTATGTATCATCATTTTTTAGTTTCTTTGAACAAAATTGAATGCCTAGATAAGTGTTGTTATTCTTGATTTTGAGTTACTCTATTAACTTGCACTTTTCAAAAATGTTTACTATCATTTATATTTGATGTAGAAAATAAATAAAATTATGTGTCTAAAATTATGTTGAAATGCTCCGTTTTGAGTTAATTTAAAATACTTAAATTTACTAATATATTATTAAATATATTAAAACCTAATAAAGTTTCTATAACTAAAAATTATATTTCTAAAAATATGTTGAAATTATCCCTTTCAAGTTAATATAAAATACTTAAATTTACTAATATATGATTAAATATATCATTTTATTACTCATTGATTATATATAATTAACATATTTAATTTTGATTTTCTTTTGATATAAAAAATATATGTAATCCTAATATAATAATTTTAGTTCTATTATTGTATATATATAGTCTTGAATATATTAATAATATTTATAACATTAAAATTATTTATTCCTTTTTTATCTAATATTTAATTTAATTATATACTAGATAAAAAATATATATTGATATATTTATCAAAGATATATTTTAATATTACTAAATTGCATGAGGAAAGATTTAGATACAGATTTTAAATAATTTGAAAAAAAATTAAAAGATACTAATTATTATTTATAATGCCTCACCAGGAAACCCCGAAGGGATAAGCTAAAACACAAGAATATAGTGCAAATAATTTTATTTTTTTTAAATTAAACACAACACAATGATACAATGAGATATCAAAGTTCAGATTACACAGTGAAATACATCAACCAACACCTAAAGAGTTTACCAACGTGATTACTTAATTCAACATTTAGCTCAACTCACACTAAATAATCCAATAAAATGAGTATCTTAATAACGAGATAATTCTTAAACAACGACAATCTCTTTCAGAAAATAAAATAATGGACAACATGATAAGGTTCATCCATTGAGGTAAAAAGTATAGGTAACATGATAGGGTTCATCCAATAAGATTTAACCATACCTTTCATTCAAACTTTCATTAAAACCTAAGTCATGCATCTGATTTCATAGTAAACTATAATTTCATTATAAACTAATGAGTACTTTCCATGCATACTTTAATTGTGTTATCAATAACTGAATACATTCTATTATTCAAAACTACATTCTTTCATGATCCAAGTTACTGCATTTAAAAGATGGCTAGACACATGCATTTGAGATTAATTTCATCTAATCCACTTTATACATTATAACATAATGCCATCCATACATGCTAAACCTAAAAACTAGAAACATAAGAACATAAGCATCACATAACACCAAATTGATATCGGATTTCACCCCTAGTGGGCTACATCTCTAGGTCTACTCAACTGCAAGACCCCTCTATTAATTAAATAAATTAAGAATACATAACGTTCACATCATTTAAAATCCCTTCCATCAAGGTGAACACAACCAATAATACATGCGACCACATTGGTCAAATAAATACATAAATGATCTGTGAATAGGAAAGGATCCAACTAAACATAAACATAAGCAAATACATAGATCAACTAGAGCATCCATGAAACTAAGTCTTTGCAAACCATCATAAGCAACCCAAGGTCTAACATGATATCAGGTACTTACAAGGGCATAAGAAACAAGACTCCACAACAGTGTTCCAATCAAGACAACACAACAACACACTAGCAAACATAAGGGACAAGTGTCATCACATACCCTAGTATGGTTACCATGGTAGGTCTTCATAGGTTCCGACCCCATTCACTCGGTTACCCTAGCAACCTGATCCAAACCTTCGGCCCATCAAAGCCCCATGTGGACCGATACATCCTTTCATGAAGACAAGGATGGTGGTTTGCTATTTTAGGCCTTCTCACTGCATATCGACTATATACTAGCACTCATCCCATAAGTGAGGCACAATTAACTTACTTAGTGATTCATTAACTAACTCTCTAATATGCTATTAGGTTATCACTTATTAGGCACACTTCCGATGAGTTACCCAACAACCACTTTGGGCACGGCCCCCAATCGAAAGCCACTTTCCCAAATGACACTAGACTATACTCAAATGAACTCCTAAACCAAGGAATACACAAGGTCAAGAAAATGGAGTTCAACATAGTAGGAATACCCACTTGGTCAAACAAGACTTCATACGAGGTGCACTGACTGATGATACTCTGCCTAGAGACCTGACTAGCTATGGCCAACCATGAATCAATAGTCGATACCTGCATAAAGGACATGATCATTTACAACACCATCACAAAACAACAGTCAAACTCAAGTTCGAGGATAGAAACAAATATCCCAAATCAACCATATGATAGGGTCGAATCAAACAAATCAAAGAGTTCCCATTTCTTAAGCAAATGTGAATACAAAAAATTAAGCATGCATAGGCATAGATCAGAAAAAGGACAAACTTCTTGCATATTGTTTACACACAACAAATGATTCCAGTTTCTAATAGATCTAAGTTTTCAAAATACACTAACAAAAAATCAGTGTACTAGATAAATTCAATACCACAATTGTAATAGTACGATTTTTCCTATTTCCCAATACAGAGAGAAATGTAAAATTAAAAAAATTATTTTACTAAGTGAAAATATCATTTACTTGCCAATTTTCCAAAAGATACATTACTAAATTTCCAATGTTTCCAAATAATAGATTATTTCATCATTTTCCTAAATAATATACCTCTTGTGTACCTTAAGACAAATACCCAAAATTAAATATTATTTAATATATATTTATTAATCCACAATCAAGAAAATATAAACAATTAATAATTAATAACAAAATTAACAAATTAAGTATTAATTAATATATATATATATATATATATATTAATGCCCATTAATAAAATATATATTAAATAATAATTAATAACAATAATTAATACATAAAATTTATAAAAAAATTTTTAATTAAAATAAAATAAAATTTTATTTTTTTAACATATAAAAAAAAACTTAACAAATTTTATTTTAGCCCCTCTCCCATGAGAAACCCAAGGGTCCCACCATGTGGGAACCACGTGGTCCCCTCTTCCTTCGAGAAGGGGTTGTGGGGATCATGAGATGGTCTCCCCACAACCATGGCTGTGTGAAGACCATGCCATGGTCTCCGCGCCATGGTTTTCCCAATGGCTTGCGGAAGCCACGACTCTCCCCAGCCATGGGTTGAGACCATGGCTTTCCCCATCAAAGTCCACAATAAAAAAAATAAAATTGCTGCTATAATATTTTTTTTTGAAAATTAATAAAAACTAAAAAAAAAATACCCAATCTCTAGGTATTCACAGACCTAGACAAAAAAAAAATATCATCATTTAAACAAGAAACCAATACTCAGAAATTTTCTCAGAACAAACTAGGAATATTTTCCAGAATTAACACAAGATCAACATATACATATTTTTAAAAAGAAAACACCAAAAAGCCCCAAATACTGAGACTGCTAAAATTTATATCATTCTTCCATTTCCATTTAACCAAGTACAAACAAATTTCTTAGATTAAAACTTGAATTTGAAAGCATTTAATTGGAATTTTAACAACCAACCTAATTTGTTTTATTTTAAAACAACCTGAGCAACCAAAATCTAAACTTGAGATGGAAAATAAGATAAGAAGGGTTTGGATTGGAGATATAATTACAACTATTTCATTTTCCCCAAATAGATGAGATTTTTAATCTTCACAAACATATTTATACCCAGAGACCTACCTAGTTCAACAATCCTAGAAGAGATTTTGATGAAGAGCCCAACTTGCAAGCTCAAGAAATTCCTTCCTTTCGCAAAATCACCAAATTTTCATTCCAAAATAAATATTTTTCTTTTAAAAAATACCCCTCCAAAAATATTTTCAAACCTAAGTTAAATGGGAAAAGTTGTTTGACCAAAATTACCATTTTAAAATAGAAATATTTTAACAATTAAAAATTAATTTCTAAATTGGAAAAATCAAAATGTTTTCTCTTCCTCATTTAATTTCTAATTTTCTCAATATTAACAAAACTAACATTAATATTTCAAAATATTAATGAGGGTAAAATATTTTTAATTAAAATAAAATCCCAAAATTTATTCTTTTTAACAAATCATATATATATATATATATATATATATATATATATTAAACTTTCTTTCCAAATTAAAAATTGATTTTCTTAACTACTTAAATTATCTTTTTCTATTCTAAAATGCCAAAGAGATTAAATTAATTCTATTTCAAATAAATTTAATCTTTCCTTTCAAAAAGAATATCTAAAAATATTTTCATTTAAAATTAGTCATTTAATTGAACTTGCTATCAACCTGGATTGGACAATTCTGATTAACGATTTATTGCATAAAAAGGAACCTATTTAATTTAGTCCCCAAAATACTAATGCATAAACAAACATTAAAACAAATTAAATATTAAGGATTAAATACTCAATTTAACCACACACAAACACACAACCCAAGAAAGCCAAACAGACAGATGACCTGCATACCCAACCAAAGGGGATACTAATGATGACTGACGATGCTCACTTGAGCATGACTATGGTCAAACGAGGGTCTTACGACCACCTAATCCAAACTGTGAGGGCCAAAGATATACACTCAAATGTGTGAATCAGGTGGAGATGAACCTCGCACCCATGCGGTACTGTACTGAAATCTCATACAACCAAGAGTCATACATGCATACATATATATATACTTAATGAAAGTGTTAGCCCAAGATTAATAACATGAAATAGGAGAACTAATAAACTTGCATATGAATTGGTGTGAAACCATACTAATAGGTATGCACAAAAATCAAAACATCTGACCATAACATTATAACATGATAAACTAACCAAGGTCAAACTGAGATTAGAAATTGATTAGGGCAGGGGTACTACATTATTTTAATGACCTAAAAATTTGCCTGATAAAAATTCATGTAGAAAATGGATCCAACGAATTTGGTAATAAGATGCAAATTATTTTAGCCAATTAGATTGAAGAAAAACATTTTTTAGAATTTTAAAACATTAAAATCATGCATCTTAAATATATAAAAATTAAAAGAAAACATCGGAAGAAACAATTTATCGATATAATTGGTAGAAAATCAATTGAATAATAATGAGTTAATGAAAATTGGGTGCAACTGATTGCAATAGTACTATCCTAACTGCAAGTACTAATAATAGCGAGTTAATAAAATTTGGGTGCAATCGATTGCAATAGTACTAGCCTAATGACAAGTACTAATAACTAGTTAATGAAAATTGGGTGCAACCGATTACAATAGTACTAGCCTAACGACAAGTAATAATAATATATATAGTGTTTGTATGTGCATATGATTATAGGGAAATATAAATATTAGACTTTTAAAAATCTAATGCTAAATTATTTCTATTAAGTAGCAACTTTAATTTTTTCTTTTTTTTCTCATTTGATTTGATTGGATTGATGTTTTTAATGTAATAATTACTATGTAACATTTGAATTTAATAATACTATTAATGGAATGAGGTCTACTAAACTATGATGATTGTATGATGTCTATAAAATAGATTTTTTGAAAAGGCTTTAGAAACTTTCAAGAAAATGTAGTTGTGAGGTGCACTATTAGATTCTAGGTGGTTCTCAATTTTAATTGTCAATGGATGCTTCAATGGGTGGTTCATAAGCTATAACTAGTTCAACTCATCCATAAGAAACTAATACAAGTTCATTAGCTTGATCAACTGAATTTATGGAACCTAACTATAATTATAATTATAATAAATATTTTTGTAATCTTTGTATTTTGTAAGTTAGTCAATTAATCTTAACTATAATATCTGTAAATATGTATAATAGTAGTTGAATATTAGAGAATACATTTTTTATTATTTAACAATGAAATATGAACAATGCTAGAGAATATTTTTTATTTAAGTACCAAGATTTTCCCAATTAATTAATAATCAATTAGTTACCATCAAGCTTGACAATCGACTGATTTGATGAATTAGATATAATGAAAGTGGAAGATATTGTGAGGAAATTGCGAGAGGAATATACAATAGTAGCTGGACTCTTGGATATGCTCAAAGAAGTATATCAAGATCATTATACAAAAAAAGGTTGTAGTACTATGCTCATAAGTGAAGAATTTGTTACGTCTTTACATTGTATCAACTTGTAATTACCGTAGTTACAACTTATTTAACTTTCAATACTTCTTTATTTTAATAAATTTTAACATATATTAGAAATGTTTATCAACTATGTTGGACATATATAAAAGAAATTACAAATTTTCAAATTAAATTTTGAAGTAGATGTGTTAAGATATGCAAATTACAAAAAAGTATCCCATCAAACTGAATTATAATATATGATTTAATAAATATTTAATCAATTGTAAAAAATAATTCAAAATTATGGTCAGATGTTAAATTAATGTATTTTGACTTAGAATTATGTTATCATGAATACAAATTTATTTTTTTATAATTGATTTAATCACATAATCTTTACTTAATATGTTAGATTATATATGCTCTTAAGATCAATTAACAATTATTATTGATTGGACAGTTCAATTTTTCTATTTAATTAGAAATATCAATAAAAAATTATAGAATATCTTAATGTTACATTATCTATATATCTCTTATACTTAATTTGAATATACTATTTTAAAATTTTGTTTTATCTATCTTTTACTAATTAGCGGAATTAAATATTGAAAAAAAAAATTCTTATGTGGCAAAAAATGAATTTTTGTATTTAAAAATCCTTAAAATCTAAAACTTATATTAAAAAATATCATGTATATGGTTATAACCCTATTTATTACATGTATATGATTCTCAATTATTTCTAGATGTACTATCAACTATTATTTCAAGGTATATGTAGTTTTGTATTCGATTATGTTAAGGTTTATGGTTAAAAATATTTTGGTGTTAATGTCTCAAATATGAATATTATTTTAAACAAAATTGTATGAGTGTTTGCATATCTAATCATAGCCATACTTTTTCTATAATTTTTACAAAAGGAAATCATAAAATATTTAACATTTAAATTTTCTTTAATCATTGGTATCAATGTCATGTACACGGAATTGATCAAAAAGAAATATGTTGATACACAAGACAATTACAGTTGATCATAGGTTCGAACATATTGATCTTCTAAGAATACATAATGGAGAGTGAACTTCCTATTTATCTTCCAAAAGATCACTACAGGAGATAGTGTTATTCACTTGTTGACCACCAACTCTCAGAAATTTTAATCATTTCTACAGAGACCCTTATGTCACAAAATTGGTAAATTGTGAACAATGCGATCAAACAAAAGTACAGTTTGTTCTAGGAGAAGTTTGGTTTCATTCACCACCAATGAGGCCTGAAATTGATTACTGAACTATAACGAAACAAAATGGTCAACTCTAGTTAAGAAAATTTCTTACAGGACAGCAGGCAAGTACTATTGGCTACTTGACCATTCCATTTTATGAACGGATTCCTAAAATTGTCAGGGAAGAGTGGTCATATAAGAGGGCTGGATATTTGAAGTAAGTTTATTAGTACTTCTCATTAGGCTAGTACTAACCTAACGACAAGTACTAATCATTTACCATTTTACTTTTTAAAAGTCTAATATTTATATTTCCCTATAACCATATGCACATACAAACACTATACATATTATTAAAATTAAAAATCTAAATTATTTATTAATTTTAAATATTACATGGTAATTATTGCTTTAAAAACTTTAATGCAATCAAATAAAACTTTAAAAAAACTGAAGTCACAACTTAATGGAAATTATTTACTATTTAGTTATTCAAACACATACTATGTGGAATAGGTATACATTAATATCTTTCATATATATCATGTATGCATATATGTTGATCTCCTTTTTTAAAGTATCTAGTGTTCAAAATTAGATATAATTTAATGAGATACATATGCAATCTTTTTAATGAATTGTCATGTTACCATCTTAATTACTCACAAAAAATATACTTAATTCAACTTAATATACTTAATTAAACATAATTAACTAATTGAACTTAATTGAACTTAATTCAAACTTGATTGAACATATTTGAACTCAATTCAAACATAATATACTTAATTGAAAATAATTCAAACTTTACTTGAACATAATTAACTAATTGAATGTAATTCAAACATAACAAATTATATTAAACATAATGAACTTAATTTAAATAACCTATTTGAAGATAAAAAAAATAATTTAATCATAATGAACATAGTTAACTTAATTGAACTTAATTTAATCATAAAGAGCATTGTCAACTTAATTGAACTTAACTGAACATAATGAAATAAAAAAAAAGAAGTAGTGGTCCTCATGACCAAAAGGCTACCAACTTGTGCATAAAGAGTTACAAAAATATGTGTTTGAATAACTACATATTATCATGACAAAATGTCTATCAAACCTACCAATTACATATTAATTACATAAAGAGTATCAAGCCTATCTATAATAAGCCAAGATCTTCTTGTAAGGTACCTACAAAAAAATTACATTTTTTAAAAATACATTATCATAATTCTATACTTTGTGCAGGAAAATTCCATTTATTCAAGTAAAGTTACATAATTGAACCTTACCATCTTGCAAAGATAATTATTTATTATATATCCTTCAATTCACAAATATTAGTATTCATTGATGTCATCTACATGTGGAAGAACTAAAACAAAAATAATTAGATCAACTTAAATTATAATAATTAGGATCTATCTCTCAAAATGTAACATAACATATGCACAAACTATAGTAGTCACCAATGCCTTCTATTTGTGGAAGACATGAAACAAAAAAAATTGATTAGCTTTTATAATTAGGGTACATGACTTAAAATGCAACATAAAGTATACATCACAAATTTTTAAAAGGAGATGTCTTAAGGGTACAAAATTACAAGTTAATTGTATTTATTCATTCTGTTATACCATTTGCATCATGTCTCTTTTACAATGCATCTATGATTATCTCATATTTTTCCATAGAGTATCCATAACTATTTATTACCAGGTATATCGCGATATCTATCAAGTTTTATATTAGTTGCCACTACCAAATGCAAGCATTGTATAATCTTCTTCTATGATTCATAATCTTCAAACATGGGAAAATCATTCTTTTTTGTTAGATATTTGCATAGCTAGGTGCCAACAACAATCATAGATCCTATTGGATAGTCATAACAATCATCATCAACTTGAGGATGAGTTAACTTATGTTTTATATTTACACATCAAGCTAACCAATACTTTGTCCCCTCTTCATTGTCCTTTGGTGAAACAACAACATAAACTTGTCATGTAAACCAATTTCAATTTAATATTTCATGAGATATAAATTTACATATATACATTGTAAGGATTCATATATGTACTTTTTAGTAAACCAAAACAAATTGAATTGGAGTTTACCTTTTTGTATAATATCTGAAATGTGATCATAGTCATCTGATGAAAACATATGCTTTGTGTCTTCATTTGTTCTTTCATGTGGATTATTTGTTTTTGTGGGTGTCAACGATATTTGATGTCGTTCTTCGACCCATTTTGTATTCTCAAAGAATTCCCAATCACAAAGATGACAAAAAAAAAAGAAAGCTCACTTATGAATATAGTCTGTATGTTTGAATTCGAACTCTTAAACAAATTCTATTTAGCTGATCCACTGATGGTATCACAATCATGCCAAATAGGAAAATTGTCTTGTTCAACTAACCGAAACAAACATAAAATTGTGGAGTTCTTTATTAATCATGCAGATAACTTTGAATTCCACCAATCCATAATTGCACGTGCATATCTAAATTTTATAGTATCCTCAAATTTGAGTTGTCTCTAGACGTAGTTCTTTTTACACATGCACCCACTCCATCATGCTCTCCATTACTATGTTCTCCTTCAGAAAAAATTCATATATGTTTGACATTGGTTTCCTTGTGAGCTCTTCTTAGCCAATAAAAAATTCTTTTATTTTTGAACTCTCTCATGCAATTATTTGACCATATCATGTGTTGTGTCATATGAATTTATCTTTCCTTTAGATTATCATAAAATACCTTGAAGCAATACTGACCAAACTATGATTAGTGTAATCAATTATTGCTAACATAGAAATGATAATCCCTGAAATTTTTCTTTTATCTTCTGTACTATCATGTGCATCTCTATATATATTACATGTACAAAAATTAGCACTTGCAATGAAATATAATATTGAGACTAATTTTCTTCTTGTGGTTTTAGAGTGTAGTTTTTTGTGAAATCAACAACTGATAAAACTATTCCAACTATAAATGTGTTCTTGCATATGTGAAATTGTCCATCAACCCATCAAGCATGTTGGGAGTGTTTCCAATATTTTGGAACAATCTGACTCTTAAACTCATTGATAAATGTATTCACTTTATTTTTTACTTTGGTCAAATCTAAATGCTTCCCAACCTTTCCATCCTTTAGAGAGCACTCAATATTTTTAAATCTTCTAACATTAACCAATTTTTATCCAAACTCATTTGAAACATGTTCATGCAAACATTCACCTATCAATGAATAGTTTCCACATACATTTCAATTACCAGAAATACATGAACTTGATAAATAATTTCTCATTAAGTGGTTTACAAAATAAACTTACAATAAATTCTTTGATAGTTTCAGGGGTATATACACACTATAATAATACACAATATCATTACCATGCAATGTACAATGGATATATTAAAAAATATTATAATAATAACAAAATTGAACATGCGTTTAACAACAACAAGAGATTCTTTGTTTATTGATTTTAACATACTAGGGTTTTCTTTCTCAAATGATCTCTAACTAATACATACATTCATTAACACAAATGCATCTAACAAAGTTTTATAAAATTTAATTTAAGTCATTTCTAGAAGATGCTTTGGATGAGGATCATGACTTTTTGATCCCACCTTTAACATCAAAACATCTTTGGCAATAGATGAAACTCTTGTATTATCATGCCAAAAAAATTCAATTAATGGTTTAGTCTCAACATTTAATTTTATGTTCGACCTTGGAAATCTACCACTAAAAATCCAACAATGATTTAGGGGATTGCTTTGAATGGTGACTCTTCTCTTGCCTGCTCTTGACAATGTTCTATGATTATGTTAAATATCCACTTATATTACTTAACATTCTTTTTTTTGTAGTTGTTTTGTTAACTATAGTACTTAGTATAGCTCATCATGCCACATTCTTATCTTTAAATCTACTTCTTTATCTGATAGAATCAATGACACTAGCAATGGTAGATGCAACTTGCTTATACGATTCATCTTTTTTTTTGGTTTTATATAAATTCTTAATTTTTTCATGACTTTACACCTTTAATTGTAACATAAGTTGGCATAGAAATCCTAACTTTTTATTGTATAATTTTTTAGTACATGACCTATTAGCACATGTTCTAATTTGACTCCAAGAAACTTAACCATTAAGATTATTTAATGCATTTCTTTCAATATTAAAAAAACTACATTCATTTTCATTCAAAGAGGGTGGTGTATTATTTTTAATTTTTAATTCATTTCCTTTAGGTGTAACATCAATATCATTGAATGCATATCCAACTTCCTTTGAATCTTCAATTTGAATTTCAATATAGCGTTGGGGATTTAAAAACATACCAGGATTTACATCAACATGGACATTTTAATCTCCAGTCAAAGTTTCATGATATAAATATGCACTCATAGTTGGTTTTACATTGCTTACATCCATGATGGTCTCTTCAATGGTTTCATCTTCAACAAGCATTGAACTAGATGCTTCACTATTCTTCAATTGGTGTATTTATGTTTTGCTTCCTTCTCTCTTTGTGCTTGAATTTCCACTATTTTCTTAGTATTTATTTGTCTCTTTTGATGTTTTTTTGAACCCATCTTTACAAAGCTCTTTTGATTAAAAAATTGATTCCTTTACAACTAAAATTTAAAATTGGTGACTTTATAAAAAATTTGAGTAAATGGTAGTAAAAAATGAGCCAAACATTGTATTTTTTCTTTGACAGTATGGATTCCAATAACAAGATCTATAATTATTCTATTTTGTCATTTTATTTTACAATGTTGGCTATTTTTTATAATGGGGCCCCATTCTGAAAAGGAGAACCCACTACTTAAATAATAGAGTCTCATTTTAAAAATGAGGCCCCGTTATGTAAATTAATGGGTAAAATAACAACGGGGCCTCACTTTAAAAATGTGGCCACATTACTTAAATTATGAAACCAAAGCCCATCATGTGCATCAGATTTAGGCTCGAGAAAGGCATGGAATTCATAACCCTTAGCCTTGGACTTGGAAGTTCATGCTTGTTTCAATAAAATGCTCAAGATACTGACTTCTACCATATTTTTCATGTCCAATATCAAAGAATTTTTTGATGAAATTAAAATCCATTTCAGACTAGTGTAGACTTTAAATATGTAATTTTTTAAATATTTAATTTTTTTTAATTTTTCAATTAATTTGTACTCAAACTAGATCATAAACTTGAAAGATTGATTAATTTTGTTTATTTAATAACTTTTTTATTTCTATGTTTTAAAAAACAAATTATACATCATAAATCTACACAAAATTATTTTTAATTTGAAAAAATAATAATAAAAAAATGATAAGTTTAGGTGAAATTATGCTAGCCATACACAATGAGCTTTTAATGTTGGTAATAGTTATTATGTATTGTCATTGATGTCAACACTATGTCTAGTTGGATATGGTTCTTTACCTGTTGGTTGTTGATATCCCGGATAGACCTGCTTTGGTTGGACTTGGTTTTGTCCTGATTTTGATCCAGTATGGTCATATCGTTGGTTTCGGTTTTGGATGGTTATTCAAGATGATTATATGTTTTTCATGTTCAGTTGGTTCATGATTTGGTGCTTCAGAAGCTATCGCTTAAATTCTAGATTACCGGTTGGCTTTACCTATTGGTGATATTTAATGAAATGGTTAAGTGACATTGGTCTGACTTACTAAAATGGTTCCTAATGTGCTAGAGGTGTTCTTGATCATGTCCCAATTTTTTGGTCACTTCACATAGGCTGGCGTGATGATTTAGTGATCTTATTTGGATTTGGTTGGTTATTTTGTGTTATTACACTGTGGGTTTCTAACGATTAGTGAAACATGTTGATATTCATCTTAGAGGAATTTCCAATGGATATAATTGTTTGGGAATTTTTATTAGTTACATTCCATGTAATTTAAAACATAATATTGGTCCTATGGTATTGTGTGATGTAATTTTTGTAATTATGGTCTATGGGTTCAGGGTTTAGTCAACCTTGTTGTCAAGGTTGGTGATCTGTATTTATAGGTGACTTATTCATGTAATTTGGGTATCACATGGTAATGTATGGTTATGTCTACATTATCAAAGGGAGGTAATTGTGCGAACAAAGATATATCATTCAGCAAAGGGTGTGAAGGATTTAGAGTTGCAGGGAAGAGATCTGTGCTTAATCAAAACTCTATCAAGCATTAGGAAATGCTATTTTTGTAGTTCATTTTATGTGGATTGTAGTCTGATGTTTATGTAAGTCAATGAGACTTCCTTTTGTGATGAGTAGTGAGCTCTAGGTAGTTGGCTTGATTGCAAATTCAATCCCCATTGTAATTATTTCACATACTACTGCAAAAGTATTATCTGACTATGGGTAGGTTTTACCACCATGATTTTTCCCTTTACCAAGTTTTCCACATCAAAAATTTTAGTGTTGTGTGCTCTATTCTTTCATGGTTTATCTTTCTTTGTGGTTTTTATATTGTGTTTTGGTAAATGGTTTATAATCTGCATTAATTATTTAACTTGCAGAAAAATCATTCACCCCCCCCATTTTAGTTTTACTTTGATTCGTTATTGGTATCAGAGATTCTAACAAATCTTATCTGATCTTCTAACATTTAAATTGGCAATTAGGGTCAATAAATAATTTAAAAGAAAAAGTATTCAAAAAAATTACACAAAAATATCCCCATCAATCTTTAGTGTATTAGAGATCGTTTCCCAAGAGGGTTTGAAAAAAAAATTATGTCAGAAAGTGGTGGTCGTACACGTGCATGGTATGGTCTACAAACAAGCATTTTTTAAAAGTGGTTTTCAGAGATCCATTATGAAAGTCAATTTCTATTATCTGGGTATTAAATAAATTACATATTTAGAGAGTAGGCTCCAAGTGCTAAATTTTATATTATTGACTTTTTTTAGGATTTAATCTCTAAGTGCTTCAAATTTTAGGTCAAATGTGGCAAAATTTGAAAATCGGGGAAAGCACTTCCAATTTTTGGCCAAAATGTGGACTCAACTTCATGCACTAACCCATGCAATTCCCCTATAATCCTTAAAGAAATGCAAGGGGGAACCATTGATAATAACAACTGAATAAGATGAGGAGATAAGCTACCAGATTAGCTGAAGAAGTCTCTCCATAAATCCAAAAGCCTTCAAAACATTAAGTAAAAAATTCCATTCTACTCTGTCATAGGCTTTGGACAAATCAAGCTTAAGAAAAAAACCTTTTTTTCTATAAACCACCAGAGAATGGAAATTATCATGCATAGTGATGATGGAATCAAGGATTTTCTTTCATGGAACAAAACCACTTTGTTGGGGAGAAACTAAAAGCGGGAGAACTACCAACAAACTAGAAGTTGGGACTTTAGAGGTAATCTTATATAAATAATTATAGATAATGATGGGTGAGAAGGCATCCAAAACATCCACTACTAGGACTTTGGGAATAAGAATAATAAAAGTAGAGTTAATTTTTTTAAGAAAGTTCCTTAACCTAAATAATTCCTTAACCCCATTGACAAAATCCTCAACAACAATATCCCAAAAATCTTGAAATAAGAACATTGGAAAACCATATGGGTCAAGGGATTTGTTACATTTGAAGAAGACAACCACTTTCTTGACTTCATCTGAGGAGGGAATAGCTAATAAGAGTTTGTTCAGATCTATATTCAAAATTTTCACAATAACTTCAATGAAGTTTTGTTGCGCATTCTCTTCTAATCCTTCTTTAGTAGAAAGAAGATTGCTAAATAAATGAACAATTCTCTTCTAATATCTTTGTCCTTGCCAATCTTGGCTCCATATTTAAAGACATGCAAGATTTTTTTAGTTTTCTTATGTTTTAATGCCATCATATGGAAATAATAGGTATTCTTATCCCCTTAGGAAAGCCATAACAATCTAGCTCTATGTTTCAAAAATTCTTCCTCTTTTGAGATAATTTGTCATGATATTTGGTGACTATCTGTAGTGTCATAAAATTGTTACCCTAGCAATTTTTGAATGTATTAGGGTCCTCATGCATGAGAACTTGAATCCTTTAGCCTGATCGGAGACAAGAGACTTCTTGGCTTGCAAAAATAGCTTCTTGCTTGGCCTCTGTATAATTTTGTCTACAATCTGCCCTAGAGAAAGGGGTAGGATAGGGGCATGGATCCCTTGTCCCCCCTAGGATAGGGGAATGGTGTCTTTTTTATCCCAGGATAGGGGTGTGGTGCCCCTGTCCCTACCCTATTTTTGGGCAAGGCCTTCCTAGAGCATGCATTGTGGGTTGTGCAATGAGTAGGAAAACTCTCGCTATGTTGGCCCATGATCAAAATCAAATCCACTAACATGTATTTAAAGGAAATTCATCCTCTCATTTGCATAAGTTGAAGTTGGATAAGATTGGAGTATGCACAAGCAATCAAGCATTCAAGAGCATTCAAGCATTCTTTTCTACCATTAAGCATTCTCAAGTCTCCCTTCAAGGCTAGGTGTTGCATTCAAGTAAAGGATTCAACCATTGAAGAGGATATTGATTTCAACATTTAATTCCACACAAGAATTTCTATCAACATTTCAACTACAACCTCCCTTGAGGTGATTTACAATTTAGTCTTTCATTTGCATCTACTTGCAAGTACTTTCTTTCATTAATTGGCTAATTCCAAAATTAGTGTTTGACCTAAAGGAATCCCCAAATTGCAACCCATTTTCCTATCTTTTTTGTGCGTAGGTTCTAGCTGTACTTTTTGATTCAGGCTCCATTTGTAGAGGTGGAAAAACCCTTTTTGTTTCATGCATTTTTTCGGAGGACCGTGTACATTCCTACCATGGTCCTGGAAACTTTTCCTCAAATTCGCAAGGTGAATTCATCTCAACATTTTACTACTAGATCTTGGTGCACAACTTCATCCCATATTTCGATCTCAAGTTATAATCAATTCTTTGTCACTTTTGCACTACTTAATTCAATAAATTTCCTTTCAAAATCAAACAAGGAAATGGAGGATCATCCTAACATTCTCAATTTATTTAAAATTCAATCTACGATCTTTGTGTGGAGAGATTGAATTTAGTGAATTATCTCATCCCTTTCTTCCTAATGTAATGGTGAAAAGTGCTTGGAGGATAATCAATAGTGAAATTCTCATCTCTCTTTGAGTGAAAGGGTAGTTTTCCTCTTGATCTATCACTCATCATTTTCCGACCATTATATTTTGGTGAACCCGACATCTTGCATTATTTCCTTTGAACAATATTGTATATTTTTCATTTACAAGTTTCAACCTTTTGCAAAATTAGTGGATAATTTGTTAAAACCCCTACTTTTTAATATTAAAATTGAACTTGTGATTTGTAAAAGTTGCTTGTGGATATCTTAGATCTGAAAATTTCTTTGTTTGTCAAATTCAATTTCCTCATTGTCTTTTTCAATTTGTAATTCAAATTTCCAAAATTAAGAGGTTACTTGTTAAAACCCTTATTTTCAAAAATCATATTGAACTTGTGCAAAAATTGGATTACAACTTAATTTTCAGATTTCTAATTGTTCTCGGATTTGTCTTCAATCCTACAATTCAACTTTTCAATTTCCCCCCTTTTTCCCAAAATTCAAATTTCAAAATTAAGTTGTTAGGTCATCAAACCCTAATTTTTAAAATTAATTGGATTTTGTGTGAAACAAATCAATTTCATTTACATTCAGATTTTTAAACATTTTCCAACGTGTCCCTATCCATTAGGTTTGACCCTTTTCAAAATTCCAATTCAATTCCTCCTTTTCTTCAAAACCCTAATAAGGTCTTATTTTCACATTTGCACCTTCATTTTGCCCATCTAGAGATCGTAAAATTTGCCAATTTGGGGGGGTTGGCTTTAAAATCATCATAATATCCATCCCTAAAAATTTCAAAAAAAGTTGGTTAGACCATGTGCATTCTTGCCATGGTCCTTAGCTTTTTTTCCAAAATATTGGGAGACTGTTATGATTGTATTTAATATCCTAAATCTAGAAGATTGGCTGATTTTATCAATTTTTGATCCCTTTAGAATCAGAAATACCTTCAAAATTCAACATTTCAATTTTCAAGATAATTTATAAAATTAAAAGGTTAATTATGTTCTGCCCTGATCTTAAAAATTCTAATTTTAAAATTAAGTGATATTCCCTTGGCCCTAATTTTAAAATTTCAATTTCCTTTCAATTTTGGAAATTGTGTCATCTTCTTCCTCCAACAAAGTTAAAATTATGTAATTGTTATATTCTTGAATTTTTCATTACTCAATTTTGTAAGCTTTGTTCTACAATTCAAAATTCAATTTTTCCCTCTAGTGCATGAGTTTTACAACTATTAGTCCTACCTATGCTATCCCCATTAGACAAAGTATTAAAATTAAGGCTTTACAAGGTTTAATTACCGAGGAGATGGAGCCTAATTTGAGTGACTTCTTTAATGAGGATCATGCTAATTCTTCCCATCCTAATCATGTGCATATTAATGGATACCATGATGAGGAAGAAGCTTTAACTATGGTTTCTTTTGATCAACTTTCCACATTGGACAATCAATTTGATAGCTTTCAACAATGGATGTCCCAATAATACCCTAATAGTGAAGCTATTCCATTAATTGAAGGTCTTAAATGCATGCTTCAAAGTGATAAGAATGGAATTGATATATTGCATGGCATTGCACATATTGTTGATTCTAATGTTAGGCCTATATCAAGAGTTGTGCCATGACCCTAGGTTACTCACAGCCTTCAACACAAGTCAATTCCTCTATTCCTTTGACTAATCCTATGACTAGTATTCCTACTTTCACATCCAACATCATGGCTACCTCAACTCAAAATTTCATTCCTACAACCATAGGTCTTGGGGGCAATGCCTCTTTTTCATTTAATCCTCCATCGATACCTATGTCTTCTATGAGTGTTACTACTATTCCTCAACCAATCAGTGTGACATAAGGGGGTAATTCCTTCAACAATTTTATTTCTCCTTTAAGTGTCCCTTTTCCTACCCAATCATCAACAATGCCTACTTATCATAATGTACCACCACCTTATTCTCAGTCTATGCCTTCTTTCAACAACATCACACCACCTTTTCAATCATCTATGTCTAACATCAATTCTTCCATCGAAATGACATTTAAAAATCTTGCTCAAAGCGTGTCTTCCTTACAACAACAAATTGCTTCCATGAGTCAATCCTAGTTTAGTGTGCCCACCTTTGATGTTGCGAGCCCACTTTCTCTTGATATTGTTAAAGTCGTGCCACCTAAACATGTTGAGATCCCTCAATTGGAACTCTATAATGGATAAGGTGATCCTCTTATGCATGTCAAAACATTTCAAACCTTGTGTATTGATTTTGCTTATAATCAATGATTGCTTACAAAATTGTTTACAAGAACACTAAGAGATAAGGCCTTACAATGGTATTTCTCTTTGCCTTCTTATTCTATCAGTTCCTTTCAACAATTGGAAAATGCTTTCATCCAACAATTTCAAAACAACATTGGTTCTAAAATCACTTTGACTGTTTTAATACATTGTAAACAAAGGTGTTAAAGAAAAAGTGACTGATTTCATTGGTAGATATAAGAATTTATGTGCTCAAATTTATTTTTATGTGTTTGATAATGATATTCAAAGAATTTTCATTTCTAATTTACAAAAATATATGAGGGAAAAGCTTCCCTTGTCTGAGTTTACTTCCTTTCCATAGTTGTGCACAATACTCCACTATTATCAACTGGTTGTGAGTCAAATGGAGCAATCCACTCCTATGGCTCCAAGTGATAAGGGGGAGAGTGTTCAATAACTATTTATGAAGTTCAAACCAACAAAAAGCTTCATCAAATTCAATGATACAATGAACAACAACCATGTGAATGCTACAAAAGGCGTGCCTTCTATTTCTAAACTTTTCCAAAGACAAAGGCAGTTTACTCCTTTAAATGAATATTTACATAGTATTATGTCTCAGTTGTTGCATAGAAATGTTATCAAACTTCCTCCTATAAAATAAATTGATCCTTCCAAACTTGTATCTCCTTATTTTGATAACAATTCCTTTTTCCAATTTCATCGTCAACCTGGTCATGATACTCAGAAAAGTTTTCCATTGAAAAATAAGGTTCAAGACTTGATTGATAATAATATTATATTTGTGGCAAGTGTCATTCCCATGAAGTGTGATACTGCATCTGCAACACAAAACACTCAACAGATCATTACAAGCATGGTTAGCAAATTATAAGAAAAAGAATGATAAAACCATGACAAATCAACCTATCACCTCCTAAGAGACTCGAGTATGAATTTGCTCTCAGATCTAAATAAGTAATCCCAGTGACTTGACTACACCTACATGGAGGATTTGAAATGATAATGATATGCAAAGTTGAGATTGATTATGCTAGATTTATCCAAGAGACTAATTAAGCTAATGATATCCATGAATAAGCTATGATGATGATGCTAGAATTAAGATAGAAAAGAGATTGATTAAGCTACATTGTTTAACAAATATGCTAGAAAATGATAAAATTAAGCTAAATCTAAGATACAATTGCCTATAACAAGAATGCTCAAATGATATGCTAAAAGATATATGCCTATAGTAACAATGCCTAAGATGAGATGAGATGGGATCCTTTGTGCTCCAAAATGGGGGATATTTATAGGATTACCAAGGCCAGGGTGAGGTGGCAGGAATTAATGGTCAAGATTGAGTCTGAAGATATCAAGGGTGAAATTGGAGGAGGTTGCAGAAGAGGTTGGAGATAGAGATACTTGTCATCTCTATGGTGACAAATGTCAAGGAGCTTTTCTCATAAAAGGGAAAGTGTCCAAGAGAGGAGACATGTGGCCAAAGTGTCATGTGTCTCAAGAAGAAAATATCCAACTCGTAAGAGGTTAGGATAAGGAAGTTAGGATGTGCAAGATAGGATAGGGTTGGTTAAACCCAAGGTTAGACGGAATGGGTTAGGTTAAAGGATGGTTAGGGTAGGTGGTTAGAAGTTACGAGACATGTGGGTAATTTGAATTTAAAAATTTAAATAATAGGAAAATACTAGTTAATTCTCAGCAACTCATAAATTGATTTATTTTAATTAATTAAAGGATTGGAAATAATGAATTTAATGGGGAGGATTAATTAATTTGAATGAATTAATCAAACCAAATCATTAAAATGAACCTATTAAATAAATCTTTAGATTTATTAATAAATAGATGAAAGGGAGAATTTAATCAAATTGTTAATGAATTAAATTAAATTAGGAAGGGGGATTAATTAAATAGTTTCTTATTTAATTAATTACCTTCAGACCATTATTAGGTGTATACATTTTGTCCCTCTTTGAAGCAAGGTGTGATGACATGTTGATTCAAAGAATAATCTCATTTTGATGATGACATTGGTTTGATAGGATGTCCCAGCTATTGATTGATAAATTGCGATACGATGATGCCCCCTTGGGAGATCAATTGAGATAATTGACCTTTGGAGTTTTTGGATCTTTGCAAAATTGATATCCTGATTAGAAATGATTTGAGTTCTGCAACTGTGATTGATGAAAATGCAAGTTCTACGATCACGGTGATGTGGTTTTTGATGATTGATAAAGTGTGATTGATTAGATTGATAAGATCAACATTCAGTCTGGTTTCAGGAATGACACCTCCTATATAAGACAAAGATGATCAAAGCGTCTGGTTTTAGGAATGATATATCATATATAAGACATGATCAGAACGTCTGGTTTCAAGAAAGATACATCTTGCATAAGACATGATAGAATCAATTAAATGCAATTGATCGATAAGAATTGACAGTGTGTTGATATCAAGTTGTGGGAAGATTCAAATATGTTGATGTTGGTTCTGTGGAGGGGATAGCATAAGATTTTAGTTGGGTTGACAATATCTGGAGAGAGACGAGTCATCATTCTGATTGCATATACTTATGATGATTCCTGGGATAGATTTAACCCTGGCTAAAATGAACATGTGGGATCCCATGCAAGAATGAAATGCAAGCTAAATGCAAATGCCAATGCAAGGCTACAACCAGACCAATCATTAGGTAATTGCATTTTTATCATCATTGAACCTTTTTTTTTAAATGTGGGAAGTGAGTGCAAACATCCGTGGTATAATTTAAACCATGATGACCTAAGCACTATTTTCCTAGGTTTTGATATGGAAAGTTTGCACAAGCATCGAGGTATAATTGAACCAAGATGACCTGAGTGTTGCTTGCATAAAACAGACAGTATTAATCATTTCAATATGCAAATCGGAAATGTCTTTGATGATACTCCAATGACCATGTCCTTAGACAAATTTTTACATATTAATGATTAATGTACAGACAACAGACAAGAACAATATCATGTTCTTTCCTTGTTCCTCTAGTCAGAGACATCCTAGAGTCACTAAGAAATCATGATAGTGAAAATTAAGATAGGAAAGTTGAAAAATCATGTTAAAATCATTATCCAAAAGATATCATGCATTAAAAGTGTGTGATATGCTTAGACTAACTTTGTGATAGTTTGATGGTTGATAATTTTATCTTGTGTTCAATGTTGGATGTGTCTTAGTTTTTGCTTGATAAGAGTTGTCTAACTGTTGTTATTCCTGTTTGATTAAGCTCAAAATTATCAATAATTTTACCCCCAGCTAGGTGCAAGATTTGGCCCCAAGCCTAGAAAAAAATTCTGTATGATATACCCAATGATCCAAACCATGGCGAGAAGCCACCCGGGATGCCTGCATATGTACAAGGTTTTATTATGGATATGAAAAACATTGAATAAATGCAAGTGGAAGGATGCATGAACTAATAGATGGAAAAGTTAGTAAATAGATAGCGTCTGTTCGGTAGGTTTTCCCCATCTATTTTTATTGCACTTTTTCTCATATTTGATTGTTTTTTTGTTGTTTTCATTTTTTTTCACTATTTTTGGATTTTTCTGAGATTTTTAAGTATTTTTTATTTTTCAGCTTTTTTAGACATAAAAATTCTTCAGATGCATGCTATTGATGGGTTCCTTGAGTTGATCTTCATCTTTTGTTGATAACAGATATGCTCTTGACCCAAATACTACTGTGATCACAAACGAACCTAACCAGTTTGGTTCAAACTTTCATTTCTTTTCTTGATCTGCTTGGTTTTTTGGATTTTCCTTTAGTACTAGTTCCCCAATTTAAAATGTTCTCGGTTTGAGGCTGTGATTATAACCCTAGCACATTTTTTATTGATATACCTTTAAATGATCAAAGGTATTTTTTTTCATTCATGGATTAATTCTAACTCCTGCAATCTAGATACTCGTTGTTCTTCATCTAGGATAAGACCTATTAATGATACTCGTAGAGAAGGTATCCCTACTTCTATTGGTAGTATTGCTTCTGATACATAAACAAGAGAGAAAGTTGTGGCAAATGTTGGTGTGCAAATACTAGTATGATAGGCCCATAGAGCAGGGTTCAATTGAATATGCCAATCTCTGCTAGCATCATTTTCTATCTTTTTGAGGATTTTCAAATTAGTTTTGTTTGATGCTTCTTCTTTCCCATCCCCTTGTGGATAGTAGGGTGTGGAAAATTTGTGTTGGATCTTGAATTTCTCACACATCTCTTGTAAATCCTGATTCTTGAATGGTCATCCATTATCAGTGATAATGGTCATGGGTATTTCGTAGTGATAGATGATGTAGTTCAATATAAATGCAATAATTTGTTTTCCTATGATAATGATGAGAGGTACTTCCTCAATCCATTTTGTGAGATATTTTGTAGTGACAAGGATGAATTTGTGTCCATTAGATGAAGAGGATTTATCTTTCCTACTAGATCAAGACCCCATTGATAGAAAGACCAAGATGTTGCCAAAGCATGAAGTTCTTTTGCTAGTGCATGAATCAAATTCCCATGGATCTGACATTGTTTGCATGTCCTAGCTATCTAAAAAGAATCTTGTTCCATAGTTGGCCAATAATAGCCCAAGCGTATGAGTTTTCTCAAAAGGGTAAGACCAATTGAATGAGTGCCACAAATTTTGTTATGGACTTCATGTAAGGCCTTCTCATATTCATCTTGTTCGAGATATCTTAAAAGAGTATCATCTAGACCTTATTTAAATAGGGTATCTACAACAAGAGTATAATGGAAGGATTGGCGAATAAAGTTTCTCTTTTGGTTCTTTGATAATTCGGGAGGTAAGGTGCTATCTTTCAAGTATGTGTAAGTTTGACCATAGTGGGAAGAATCATGCTCAACAAGGTGACTGATAGTTTGGGAATTGAGACAATTATGAGTAGGGTAAAACAACTCTCCCACCAAGAATTCATAATGCTCTTGATTTTCCTATGTTTGAAGGAGAGAAGCAAGTGTTGCCATAGCATCTGCTGCTTTGTTGTGATTCCTTGGAATCTACTAAAAAGTTATTTCTACAAAGTATTTCTTGATATCATCAACCATCTTTGTACAAGGCATCAACTTTTCATCCTTTCTTTCATAATCATTGTTGATTTTATTTATGACAAGCTAAGAGTCTCCAAAGACTTGAAGTTGCGTAATGTTCCATTCTATAGCCATTTTGATACCTATAGCCAAAGCTTCATATTATATTATATTCTTGGTGCATGGAAAGCTTAATTTGTATGCTTTTGGAATTCTATGACCTTGTGGTCTGATGAATAGAATACCTACTCCTGATCCATGTTGTGTTCAATTATTGATGCTTGCTCTTGGAATGATATTCCGGTGATGTATTGTAAGATATGGATTGAACCCTAGATTGTTTGTATATGACCCTCTTTTGATTCGCCTTCTTTGGAAGGATTCCAAATATCCCTATATTTCATGTTTCGATAGAGAAGATGCTGGATATAGATCAGTTGTGCCAATAATAATTGCCTCTATTGATTCTATTAGGATAGATAACTTCTCTTGATAAAATTAAGGTAAGGTGTCAAATCTCCCATCTTTCGGTGCCTCGAGCAGGTTTTCACCATTAGATGTGCCCTTTCTTTTTACTTTTTCTAGATCTAATGTTGCCGAGAAATGGTTTTGAGCATTAGACCTAATATTGCTTTCTTTATTTTCACTTTTGCGACTGGGAGATTTAACACCCACTTGACAGGAAGATGCATTAGTGAAATTCTTGGTGAAATTTGTTACAGGTTCGATTGCATTAAGATATACGGATATAGCATGGTCATTAGGAAAGGTATCAATGGCAGTATGTCCTTCATTTTCCCAGTCCATAGGTTTAGGAAGCATTAAAGGTAGGGGGTCCTCAGATTGAGATGTTTCAAGGGAAACAAGGGTCATGATAGATATGTCAAAGTTTTTGATATGTATGTCAATGTCTAGAACGGTACCCTCATTAGAATGACCTCACATAAGGAGTTCCTGATCATCCTCGAAAAAGTCCAAGTAAGTTGAATGTGATTCTAATTCAAGTAGCCTAGTTCCTAATGTTTGCCTTGCATATGCATCAACTACATCAACATCAACGTTTGCTTCTTCCCTTTAAATTTCAAGTTGCTCTTGTTTGTTTTTCTATGATAGAAAATATTCCCCATTCCCTTGATCTTTTAGCTCCATTTTTTTTTCCATGTTTGATAGAATTGATGCAAATGATTATTCTTTGGATTGTGTGCTTGAAGATGTCGCCTCTCTGTTATTTGAAACAATGACCTCTTGAGCTGATTTTAGATTATTACAACATTGAAATGGATTTGAGTCTACTGAGATGATGATTTCCTACCCATTGTAGGGAAATTTCAAGCACTGATGACATGTTGATGGAATAGCATGTATGTCGTGTATCCATGGTCTTCCCAAGAGTATGTTGTATGGTAGGTTCAAGTCTAGAACTTGGCATGCTGTGTCTTTCTGCAAAGGTCCCAATTTGATGGGTAATATCACAATTCCTTTAGAGGAGCACTCTTCTTCATCATAGGCTTTAATTTTAATCTTTTTTCGGGGATCAACTACATCTTCTGAAGAACCTAGTGCATGGACTAGACTCAAATAACAAATGTTTATGCTAGCTCTCCCATCTATTAGGATGCGTTTAACGAGCGTTCTATGAATGATCACTTCAATTTACAAGGAAGCATTATGGGGGTGTTGTAAGGAATCGATGCTTGGATATGAAGGAAATGAGCTTTGAATAGGATCCTCTGAAATAGGTTTGATGGCAATCATGGATATCCCTTGGGGAACTTCATCTTTGGATGGATTGTTTGGTGATGATGCTATGAAAGATTCTTGCAAGCTTTCAAGAGGTGTAGGAATAGATGCCTTTGGAGAATAAATTTTCTTATAGGGGGATGAGCCATTGCTAGATATAGGTGCATGATTCTGATCTTCTTTAGCCAAATCCTTTAGGGATCTTTTTAAGAGTTGCATAAAAGAGCCACATTTCTTTGGAGATGTGTTTGAATCCTTGTGAGATTTTGACATAGTTTGATTTTGATTTTGGATTTGTTGGATTTCTCTGATATGTTGTCTCGTTACTTGTATTTTGTTTTGGTATGTCAAGTTGATACAATTTTTAGCTATTTCAAATGTTTATGTTTCCATTTCAGGGGTTTGATTGTCTAAAACTTTTTTTTATAAGTCATCAATTGTCAATGTAAATGTGATAGAGTGATAAGATACGAAAAGATGATTCAAGTGTTTAAAAGTTTGCAATTTTTTCAATCTTTGGTTTTGGAGTGAAATGATGATGATTTTGATAAAAACCAAGTCCAATAGGAATGATATATCCTACGATGTGGGACAAAGTTGTCCTAACCAAGCGTTGCAGTTTCGTGATAAAGGATGATAGATCCTAATGAGAAACTATGTTTGAGTGATAAGTTTATCAAAGAGGGTGGTAATGCACTTTGATATGTTTAGATCTTGAAGTTTTTGAGGGTGAGTACATGAAAATCTTGAGGTTTTTACCTTCTAGAGTCTGATTTGATAGATGATAACTTGACCACGCGAACAAAGGAGACAATCCAAGCACAAAATGAAAGATAATAGGCATTTATGATCACTGCAAACTGACCAAGCAAATATGATATACTTGAAAAAGATATGCAAGAAGACAACTCTGGACTAACAAAGACAAAAATTCATACGATAGTTTAAGCAGCTTCAGACGACAATACATACAAGCCCATACGACAAATCAAGAATCTCATATGACAAAGTACAAGCTCATACAACAATCCCCAATGAGGAAAATGATAAACCAGAGGCCTCATACAACAAAACTTTCTAAACCATACCATAAACAAGAAGGCTTGTACAATAAAACTTTCTAAACCATAGGACAAATAAGAAGGCTTGTACGACAAAACACAACCTCATATGACTCAAGATAGAAAAGAGGTAAAAAGTGTTGTTTGGATAGATTTTTGATCATTGAAGTTTGATGTTTTTCTTATGTTTTCTATTTTTAAATGTTTGATTTTCTTGTTTCAGGGATGAAGACACAACAAACATGCAATAGAATAAGTGACCTCAAGCATAATACATTACCTAAGGAAGTTGGCTGAGATAGAAAAACTTTGCTTGCAAACTTAGTTACACACCTAATAGCTAATCATAATACAACCACTGAGTCTCATGCAATGGATTCTCAATGCCGTATTATCTGACTCCAAACACTAATGGGGGCACAATAAGGAAAGTGTCTTGAGAGAGTTATTAACTCTCTTGCACAAAGATTATGACCCTTTCAGAGGCAAATTGGGTAGCTTCTAATTTCATTGGAACTAGTAAGGGATCCGTTTGGCATGTCTGGGTATAAATTCAATTAAGAGGTCTCCTAGCCATGAAAACCAAGGTTTGATATACCCAAAGGTATGGAGGAGAGATATTCCTGAACACTGTCCTTGACTTGATTTTCATCAAATCACATTTATTTTATAGTGAGTTGGATTACTTGGCGTTAGCCATTCCCACTTAAGTCATTCCCCTCTCACCATCCTTAATGGCTCAAAGTTATTAGCTCCTCAGGAGGGCAGGCCCGCTAAACATATGCACTAGTGAAAGCAAAGGATAAGTCTAGCTTTCTGATCACCTAAGAAAGGTGAGAGCATACTTTCTTGTCATCAAAACACATAATACATGATTATTCATTTCCATTAGCAAAAACAAGTGTGCCTAGAAAATTTAAAGAAGACATATAGTTTGGTTGAGTCCTCCTAGGCTACGTGCAAAATGGATGCATTAGTAGTCATGATGTGTTTTGTTGAAATGAAGCTTTGAAAAGCCTAATCTTCAATAATCGTCTAGCAAAAATTAGTTAGGCTACCAAAAAATCACAAATAGACTAAGGTTAGCATTAGTAATAATCAAATTGAAGCATGAAAACCCTAAAATGTAAACTGTATTAAAACACAGAAGCAAAATTTCATACAACACTATTTACCCGACCTTATGAGTATCTTTCCAAGACTATATGAGTGCAAAATGGAGCTCGTACAACACTTAAAAATCCTTAAAAGATCGTACGAGTAAGAAAGAATTCTCGTATTAGTGCACAAAGGAGCTCGTACGAGACTAAAAAGGGACTCGTACAAGATTCTGATTTAGACCTGGCCAGAAATGAAGATTGGATGATGCTTGAGAGGCCAAAAATAAGATTTATGGCCCCACGGTGGGTGCCAAAATGTCATGCGTTTGAAGTGTGATACGTGCAGCTACAACAC
The DNA here is from genome assembly GCF_030272615.1 of Cryptomeria japonica. Classification (NCBI taxonomy): domain Eukaryota; kingdom Viridiplantae; phylum Streptophyta; class Pinopsida; order Cupressales; family Cupressaceae; genus Cryptomeria; species Cryptomeria japonica. The sequence continues at coordinate 554,589,720 of NC_081415.1, forward strand.
AAAACACTCAATAGATTATTACAAGCATGGTCAGCAAATTATAAGTAAACGAATGATAAAACCATGACAAAGCGAGCTATAGCGTCCTAAGAGATGTGAGTATGAATTTTATCTTAGATTTGGATAAGCAATCCCAGTGACTTGGCTACACCTAGATGGAGGAATTAAAATGATAATGATATGCAAAGTTGAGATTGATTATGCTAGATTGATCCAAGAGACTAATTAAGCTAATGATATGCATGATTAAGCTATGATGATGATGCAATTAAGATAAAAAGGAGATTGATTAAGCTACATGATTTAGCAAATATGCTAGAAAATGATCAAATTAAGCTAAATCTAAGATGCAATTGCCTATAAGAACAATGCTCAAATGATATGCTAAAATATATATGCCTATAGTAACAATACCTAAGATGAGATGAGATCGGATCTTTTGTGCTGCAAAATGGGGGATATTTATAAGATTTCCAAGGCTAGGGATGAGGTGGCAGGAATCAACGATCAAGATTGAGTCTAAAGATATCAAGGTTGAAATTGGAGGAGGTTGGAGAAGAGGTTGGAGGAAGAGACACTTGTCATCTATGTGGTGACAAGTGTCAATGAGCCTTTCTCATAAAAGGAAAAGTGTCCAAGAGAGGAGACATGTGGCCAAAGTGCCATGTGTCTCAAGAAGAAAATATCCAACCCAGAAGAGGTTAGGATAAGGAAGTTAAGATGTGCAAGATAGGATAGGGTTGGTTAAACCCAAGGTTAGGTGGAATGGGTTAGGTTAGAGGATGGTTAGTTTAGGTGGTTAGAAGTTAGGAGGTATGTGGGTAATTTGAATTTAAAACTTGAAATAATAGGAAAAGACTAATTAATTCTCAACAACTCATAAATTAATTTATTTTAATTAATTAAAGGATTGGAAAGAATGAATTTAATGGGGGAGGATTAATTAATTTGAATTAATTAATATTAATTAATAAAAGGAGATCATTGAAATGAACCTATTAAATAAATCCTTAGATTTATTAATAAATAGATGAAAGGGAGAATTTAATCAAATTCTTAATGAATTCAATTAAATTAGGATGGGGGATTAATGAAATAACTGCTTATTTAATTCATTATCTTCAAACCATTTTTAGGTGTATACAGGAAGTGTGAATGATAAAGGGAATAAATCAGTTGGTCCTCCTAATCAAAATCTTAATATTTTCACTAATCCATTGCCATCTCATACCTCTAACGTTATTGAGATTATGCATAATTCTCTCACTTATGAGAAATTCACTTGTATGGATCCAAACTTGGTTAATATGGTAGAAACATAAGATTTGCCTAAGGATCCTTGTAATACATTTGAGCCCAATGAGACCATCAGAGCACCCCATGGCCCTTTATACATAGTTGCAAAGGTTAAGGATATCCCTTGTCATGGTGCCCTGATTGATCCTTCTTGCATGGTTAATGTCATACCTGAAGAGTATCTTTTCAATTTACAATTGCATAAACCACTATATGATGCTTCTAATTTAGTTGTGAAGTTATTTTATGGCTTCTCTTGTCCTACCATTGGCTCTATCACCCTTCCTATTGAGGTTCATACTAAATCCATGGATGTTGAATTTGTTATCATACCTTCTTCTAAGCAATTCCATGTGAAATTGGGATATCCTTGGCTATCATACATGAAGGCTATTTCTTCTCCTATCCACAAGTATCTTAAATTTCCCCACAATGGAGAAATCATAACCATGAACCATAGCTTATTTTGTCCATCCGAAAGAAGCCCTGGTGTTCCTATTAATCTCTTTTGGCCTAAATAATTTCAATCTCTTTCATCAAGGAGCAATGCTCTTTTTCAATATTATCAAAAATGGAAGAATGATATTATCTTATCCTTAAGTCAACCTAGATCTCCAATACCTGGCATTCCTATTATTCTTCAAGATGAGGTTCTTCCCCTCTCGGATAGAACTAATCTCCCTCCTAAGGAAAATTGTCCACCTACTCCTATTGATGTGACTTTACCTTCTCTTGAGAAGAACAATAATATTCCTCCTAAGGTTAGACCTATACCTTCACCTAATGATAGACCTAGTCTCCTTCCTACACCTAATATTTCTCCTTTCTATGGTGCAGTTTCACCTCCTTCCTCTTATCGAGAGAAGAGGCCTGCTTCTTCTATTGTTCAACAAAAAAGACCTCAACGTAAAACTTCTACTATCAACAAGGGAAACATTCCTACTTTTTCAAGTGTTCCTCCTCCTTCTCAGCCTTCGACTAAGACTCGATGGAATCATTGTGCGAGATAACACCGACAAAGACGTTGTGTTTGTGTTCGTGAAGCTATCCCTCAAAATACTCAATCTCCTTAGACTTTGGCAGTTGACATGATTCATTTTACTCCTTTTCGTGTTCTTGCTCCTCTTTCTTCAAACTTTGATGAAGAAATGGGAAAAAATGTTATTCATAATGGTAATACAACTCCTAATGCTTCTGATAGTGAGTATGAGTATGTTGATGTGGACAAAAACTTATCGAACATGAGTTTTCACAAACCCTAATCCTAGCTCCTAGAATCAAACAAAGTGACTTACAACATGAGTATAGTCCTTGTTTGGATCTTGTGATAGCTCCATTTGTTATGCTCAATATCGCTCCTCTAACATGTTGCTCGCCTCCCCAAAATAGTGATCAACAAGATCAGGAGGCAGATGTCATGCTAGATTAGTGCTACTAGCATTGTAGATCTTCTCTCTCTCTCTCTCTCTCCTTTCTTTCTCTTTCGTGACAATTCCTCTATATGTATCCCTGTTCTTATATTTTTCCGTTAACGTCTACTTGGGGATGATGCAAAGAATTGAGATGTTTTTTTGGTCTCTTTAATGTTGACTCAAAAGATATCCTCTCTTCCATTTCTTCTAAGGTAGTGTCCTTCTTTGGGGAAGGACAAATATTATATGCACATACATACATGATATACATGAGTTTTCATACAACATACTGACCCTGAGGAAAGGGACACTACCTCAAGTTTTGTGTTCATTATCCTTGGGTTTATACCTCCATTAGTGGCTAAATCCTTGTGATAACGTGTTCCCTTTATTTTCTCTCTTTTGGGTGTATGCTACCTTAAATAAATCACTCTCGATAAGGCACGTGTGATTGCTTTAACTTGGGCGCATACACTCCACTCATATTTTCCTTGTGATACTTAGAATTAATTAGTGAACTTTTTTTTGCTTTATTATCTTTTGTATTCTTCCTCTAATGACTCATAGTTAAGGGAACTTTTCTACTTTCAGTCATGGTTCTCCCATTCTCGATCTTAGCTTTTACCTTGTCAATCAAAGTTGTGAGATCCTAAGTCCACTGAGGGCTTGCTGCATCTTGCCTCCTTGACGTGGTAAAAAAATTTCAATCTTGTTTCCTTGTATTATTGCTTATACTCATAAGATTCTGACCCTAGCAATTTTTTATTATATTAGGGTCCTCACGTGCATGAGCTTGAATCCTCTAGCCTAATCAGAAAGCAAAGACTACTTGGCTTGCGAAAACAACTTCTTCCTTGGCCTCCCCATAACTCTATCTACACTCTGTCCAAGAGAAAGGGTAGGACAGGGGCTTTGCACCCCTATCCCCCCTAGGACAGGGACGTGGTGCTCTTATCCTTCCAAAATAGGGGCATGGTGCCCCTATCACTGCCCTATTTTGGGGTAGGGATTTCCTAGAGCATGCATTGTGGGTTGTGCACTGAGTGGGAGAACTCTCCTGATTTTGGCTTGTGACGAAAATCAAATCCACTAACATTTATTTCATGGATTTTTCAGAAGTACCATGTACATTCTTCCCATGGTTTGAGCAACTTTTCCTCAAATTCGTAGGGTGACTTCATCTCAATATTTAACTGCTAGATCTAGGTGTACAACTTCATCCCATATTCTGATCTCAAGTTATAATCGATTCTTCATCACTTTTGCACTACATAATTCAATCAAGTTCCTTTCTAAATCAAATAAAGAAAAAAAGGATCATCCTAACATTCTCAATTCATTTAGAATTCAATCTACCATCTTTGTGTGGAGAGATTGAAACTAGTGAATTATCTCACCCCCATCTTCCTAATGTAATGGTGAAAAGTTCTTGAAGGATAATCAATAGTGAAACTCTCATCTCTCTTTGAGGGAAAGGGTAGTTTTCCTCTTGATCTATCACTCATCATTTTCCCACCATTACACTATCCAAATGGATCTGAGATCCACCAAACTTCTCTACTTCATGAAGAGGAGAATTCAAATCCCTCATAATCATCTAGTTCTTATTAGGGAGGACTTTTTTGAAAGCAACAAGCTTGTTCCAAAAAATATTCCTAGCATTTTTATTGTTAGGAGAATAAATTTTTGACAAAACCAAGAGAAATCATCTATGATGTGAGTGAATCTAGAAGCCACATGATTAGAGTCCTCCCAAATCAGGTTACCTTGGATATAGTTATAGTTCCAAAAAGTAACTATGTCACTCGAAGCGCCTTCCAAACTAACACCAAAAACACCACAATACTTAAAGGTTTAATTCTTTGAACTCTTTCCTTTGAAAGTTTAGTTTCTTGAACTAACATAATATCAGGTTTGTGGTCCCTAACAAAATTATGCAAGATATCTTGTTTATGTGAGCTATTAAGCCCTCTCAAGTTCCCTGACATGATCTTCATTTCTGCTCCCATGATCTTCATTTCTTACCAAGGGAGAAGATTTCTGTGATCGTTCTCTATGGCCCATCACCAATATTCTAAAGGAATTATTGTTCCTTGTATTATTTAGTTGATTTCCTTCCTGCTGCACTCTTTCTATCTCCACAATCCACCTTTTCTTTATTTTTGGTGGAAACCCTAGAAGCCATATTCAATTTTTTTCTTTTTTTCTTCTCCACTGTAATAAAAGGCCTCTCTCTCCATCCATATTAGAATCCTCTAAAAAATTATTATTTTTACCAAAATCCAACCCTCTAAGCTCAATATTCTTTTGGATCAATTTCCTATCTCAGCTCACTTGTTCCATATTCTGGTTTATAACAACAAGACTGTTTGGTTGCTCCTCCCTAGAATCTTTGCTTCCTAAAGCGGAAAGGTTTACACTCTTGAGAATTTTGAACAGCAGATAAAGGAAAAATGGACTTAACCATCTTAGGAATCTGCGTCATATTAGTGCAAACCGCTGGGACAACAAACACCGCATTGGACCCATTTATTTCCCTTGCATCATTGCTTAGCTGAACAAAAAATCTTTTTTTGGCAGCGTAAACCTCGTTGTCCATTTTCTTTCCTTATTATAACTGAACTTTCATATTAATGTCCTCATAATCTTTAATGAATAGGTTCTTCTACTTCTTGGCCTGACATTTTCTGTCCACTATCTAGAGGTCCTTCATTTTCTGAATCTTGAGGAGTTGGAAAGTGCTTCTCTATGTCATTGTCCTCTTCTTGTCCATTTAATAAAAAAATATTAAATGTAAACAATTTTTCAGTATGTTTAACATATTTTAATAAAAAAATATTAATTTAAAGTAGTACAGTTTTACAAATAAGTAATTAAATAGATGAAAAACATGGATCAATTCTTTCAACCAAGTCCACTCAATTTATTAGGTTTTTCGTCGAATTGAAATCATTCTCAATATTTCATGAAGGCTAAATTAGCAAGGCAACCTACTTATAATTACGCCCCGTAAATTCTCTTTTGGTGATGGTAGCAAGCAAAGAACATGCAGTTGATTTATGCAAAGCAGGCAATGAAGTGCAGAAAAGGGCGAGGGTAACAAATATTTTTCCCTACGGTGAAGCTTCCATATTTTTCATGACTTTAATGGTTCAGAATCTGTGATTTTATTTCTGAGGGTTTCTTTTCATGGTGTAGGGCTTGTGAATCCTTGCAGGATAAGTATGAAGGAAGGCCTATATTCAAAACTTTCAAGCAAATGCAATCAAACCAATCTGTATTTCATGATTGTGATAGAATAAATACGTACCCACTCCATCTATTCTATTTATATCTGGTTCCAATCAATATGTGATATAAACCAAAAGGAAAATCTTGTAAACAATTTATGATCATATAAACTGCATGAGCCGAATCTCCTCTATTTCCTCCCCTTTTTTGTATAGAGATGTGTAATGTAGGGGGCAATTTGAATCCCTGGTCTTGGCAATAGGGCAAGCAAATTTTGCAGAAAAAGCTTGTAGTTAATACTCATCTTCATCCAGACTCCCATTGTTGTTGTAAATCGTTTTACTATTAGTTTTATTCTGTTTCTTGAACAAGTGGATCCATTTTAGAGCAAACGATTGAAAAAGACAATTCTCTTCTCCAGGGCAGGATCCCTTCAGCTTTGCAGGCATATTTCTTCTTCTTAAATCAAATCTCCACATTGTTTTCTTTTTTGCTTATTTAAATTTGATTTGAAATTATTGAGAATCAACAAGTTCAATTTATTTGTTAATTTTAATTTAAAATTTAAATTGGGGTCAGTTGTCTTGGAGCAGTGTGTAAAGGTGGTATATTTAATTCATAATAATTAATTTTTAATTTAGATTTACGAGATTTTATGTTGCATTTGTATTAGCATGTTAATAAGTATATTTAAAAATTTATTGTTACATTTATTATTTATGTATTTAATAATACATAGGTATATTATGTGGTGTTTGTTGGCCTTCAAATTTTGTTTTTAGCTTAAGTTTGGGTTAGCTTCTAAAATTTAGTTTAGAAAAATATTAATATTAGTTTTAATTGAACTATCTTTAGTATATTATTTGTTCTCATTAAGAAAAGATATTATATCTATACATATTATAAAATAAAATAATATATTAGAAAAATTTCAAAACATTAAAAATTTAAATGATTTAAAAATTATTTTTTTAATGAAAAATGACTAGAAAATTTATTAAAATATTTAATTACAATATGAAATGTACCACTTTTATAAATAATTTTTCATTCTATTGTATTATTTTTTATCATTTTATAATAAAAAATATTTAAATTTTATATTTAATCGTATTATAAAATTAAAAAAAAAATTAAAATTTTTAAAAATTTTCAAAAATTATTTTACAATATGTATTGAATAATATGTACTAAAATTAAATAATATGTATCACATTTTGAATGTAGTTAGGGCTAGGGTTAGGTTTAGCTTAATGTTATCATTAGAGTATGGTAAAAATAAGGTGTCCATTCTAAGATATAAATTAGGTTAGAGTTAGCATTCGGGTTCAATTAGGGTTAGAATTAGTGTTACATCAAAATTTAGTATAAAAAATAATAATAATAGTTTTAGTTCTATTGTAACAAAATTTGTCTCTGGTATATTATTGTTTAATTTTAGAAATATGTTATATTTAAAAATATTATAAAATTAAAAAGACTAAAACAAAATGATTTAAAAATTATTTTGTAATAAAAAATGATTAGAAAATGTATAAAATCATTTTATTACAATATGCTTATTACCATCTTTTAGGAATTGAATTACTACCTTCAATATAATTTAAATAAATAATAAATAAAATATACCAAAATTAAATGATATGTACCATCTTATGATTATAGTTAGGGTTAGGGTTAACATTAGCTTAATGTTAGAGTTAAGAGTTGATTAAAATTAAAGTTTCAATTCTAAAATAAAGTTTTATTTAGGGTTAATAATAGAGCTCAGTCAGGGTTATAGTTGTAGACGTATAAAGTGTGAGATTACCATTAGTGTCACCTTACCAATCACCCAAGGTTCACCTGCTAAGACTGTCGAGAGATATCTTCTTCGTACGAGAAGGAAAAGACAAGGAAGCCCTATGGCATTGTAGAAATGTTATCCTGGCCCTTCAACTGCCATTTATTTTTATCAAAATTCCTAACAGTCTCAATCTTGGGTCTAGGACCCATAAATTTACCCACCAGAGATAGAGCAATAAGGGAGATATTGAGGTCAATGATTGGATTTGAAATAGAGATGGCGAACCTTCCTACACTAGGATCCAAATTATTACTGACAAGAAGCAGAGAAGATCTCCCCAAAGGTTTGATCTCAAAAAGAGAAGACCACTTCTTAGGTTTCTTCTTTAAATCTCCAGTAATCGTGTTAGATTCTAGAGGATCCTTGAGATTTCGATGATCCTTCTCATGACGATCATTCAACTTGGGATCCAGAGAAGGGTTAACCTAGATTCCATCACCTAGGCCCCCATGAAATTTTTTAAACATGCATCAAATCTATGGGTCGCCATCCTCAGTATCAACATCATTTTGTACTTGATTCGAACCTCCGATCTTTTTATCTGCACCATTCTTCAAACCTGATTCGTTGCAACCTTCTCCCGCTCGAGCACACTCTGGTCTTTTTCTCCCACTTATTTTCAAAAATTTGTAACTATTATAGATCATTGTTATAAGAGGTAATAGACTCAATTAATGATATTGATGTATAGATTCTAAATATATATATAACCAATTTATGTTTAGAAACTTTCAATAGCAAAAAATAGATTTACGATTCCTTGGAAAACATATATTCATGTGAGAATGTCATATAGACTGAAGAAGTAGGGTCATCATTTCAAAGAGAGAATGAAGTTGTGATTGTAGGTCTAATTGATGTGATAATGGCTATCTTTCAAGATCCTATATAGAAAATTATTCAAAGAATAGAAAGGACCACTAGAGGAAGTGTACTATTGGGATATATTATATCCAAGGATGAACTTAAGATTGATTCAAAGAGGGTAAAATTGATTGACCTCATTCCAAAGCATAAAATAGTGAAAGGAGTGCAATCCTATTCTAGGTAGACCAAATTTTAGAGTAAATTTGTTTTAAACTTTACAAAGCAAGCCAATCTCCAACATGCTAAAGAAAGGAAAAACTATCATGTGGAATTCTAAGAACAAATTATAGGCATTCTTTGGGATTAGGTATACGATCAAGGGAGCAACATGTTATTATTCCTAACTATTACAAGTCTTTCCAACTTTTTTTTCTTGTTTCTACAATATAGTTGTGTTATTACAAAAGAATAAGAACTGGTATGAGTATCTAATTGGGTTATTTAGAAAATCCTTGCTAGGGTCAAAAATAAAGTATTCAATACTTGATATGTATGCATATTCCCTAGTCAAGGCTATACAGAAGTATAAGACATGCTTAATTTCTATTAAAGTATCCAAACTTCTTATTGTTATCAAGAAAATTAGAGGACCATATACTAGATTTTTATGCCCTAGGTAGTCTCTATATGTTATATTTATACCCTAAAGTTAGTAACATGGGAAGAATCACAAGTTAGGTGACAATGTAAAATCAAATAAGGTATAAGGGTTAATCATAATGAGAAATTAATTAACAATAAATAATATAGCATCTGATTGTAGATAAAAGCTAGTATATTAATATACCTTATATTACATTCTCGTTATTCCATTACATTTGTATGTGAATGTGTATGTGTATGTGTATGTGTATGTGCATGTGTATGTGTATGTTTATGTGTATGTGTATGTGTATGTGTATGTGTATGTGTATGTGTATGTGTATGTGTATGTGTATGTGTACATGTATGTGTATGTGCATGTTCATGTGCATTTGCATGTTAATGTTAGGGTTAAGTGTTGATTAAAATTAAAGTTTCAATTCTAAAATAATTTTTTATTTAGGGTTAATAATAGAGCCCAGTCAGGGTTATAGTTAGTGTTAGGATTTAAGTATGAAATTACAATTAGTGACAACTTACCAATCACCCAAGGTTCACTCACTAGGACTACAAAGATATCATGTTCAAACAAGAAGGAAAAGGCAAAGAAGCCCTTTGGCATTACAAAAATGTTGTCCTGGCTGTTCAAATTCCATTTATTTTTATCAAAATTATTAATAGTCTCAATCTTGGGTCTAGGACGCATAAATTTACCCACCAGAGATAGAGAAATAAGAGAGATATTGAGGTCAATAATTGGATTCAAAATAGAGATGGTGAACCCTCCTGCACTAGGATCCAAATTATTACTCAGCAGAATTAGAGAAGATTTCCCTAAAGGTTTGATCTCAAAAAGAGAATACCACTTCTTAGGTTTCTTCTTTAAATCTCTAGTAATCATGTTAGATTCTGGCGGATCCTTGAGATTTCGATGATCCTTCTCATGAGGATCATTGGACTTGGGATCCATAGAAGGGTTAACCTAGATTCCATCTAGACCCTCCACTCCCTCCCCAAGAAGGACATTAAACTTGCAAGGCACTAAAGATCCATCACTACCTAGGCCCCCATGAAAATTTTTAAACATGAATCAAACCTATGCATCCCCATCCTGAGTATCAGAATCATTTTTCCTTCATTTGAACCTCCCGTCTCTTGATCTGCACTAGTCTTCAAACCTGATTCGCTGCAACCTTCTCCCACTCGAGAAGACTCTAGTCTCTTGCTCCCACTCATTTTCAAAAATTTCTAAATATTATAGATCATTGTTATAAGAGGTGATAGACTCAATTAATGATATTTATGTATAGATTCTAAATATATATAGCCAATTTATGTTTAGAAACTTTCAAATGCATAAAATAGATTTACGATTCCTTGGAAAACATATATTCATGTGAGAATGTCATATAGACTCAAGAAGTGGGGTCATCATTTCAAAGAGAGAATGAAGTTGTGCTTGTAGGTCTAATTGATGTGATAATGACTATCTTTCAAGATCCTATATAGCAACTTATTCAAAGAATAGAAAGGACCACTATAGGAAGTGTACTATTGGGATATATTATATCCAAGGATGAACTTAAGATTGATTCAAAGAGGGTAAAAGTGATTGACCTCATTCCTAAGCATAAAATAGTGAAAGGAGTGCAATTGTATTTTGGGTAGATTAAATATTAGAGTAAATTTGTGCTAAACTTTGCAAAGAATACCAAGCCAATCTCCAACATCCTAAAGAAAGGAAAAACTATCATGTGAAATTCTAAGGACAAATTATAGGCATTTTTTGGGATTAGTTATACTATCAAGGGAGCAACATATTATTATTCCTAACTATTACAAGCCTTTCCAACTTTTTTTTCTTGTTTCTACAATATAGTTGTGTTATTACAAAAGAACAAGAACTGGTATGAGCATCTAATTGGATTATTTAGAAAATCATTGCTAGGGTCAAAAATAAAGTATTCAATATTGGATATGTATGCATATTCTATCTAAACTTCTTATTGTTATCAAGAAAAGAAGGGGACCATATACTAGAGTTTTAGCCCTAGGTATTCTCTATATGTTATATTTATACCCGAAAGTTAGTAACATGGGAAGAATCACAGGTTAGGTGAGAATGTAAAATCAAATAAGGTATAAGGGTTAATCATAACTAGAAATGAATTAACAATAAATAGTATAGCATATGATTGTAGATAAAAGATAGTATATTAATATGTCTTATATTACATTCTCATTATTCCATTACACAGGTATATGTATATGTATGTGTACATGTATGTGTATGTGTATGTGTATGTGTATGTGTATGTGTATGTTTATGTGTATGTGTATGTGTATGTGTATGTGTATATGTATGCGTATGTCATTTTCCTCCTAAAATCTCTGTTCTATCTCCTTATTTAGTCTCCCACAATGTTACATTTTATTTTATGTTATATACTCTACCATTTTGTGATGGTTTGCAATTAAATTAATTGTATGTACCTCTACTCTACCATTTCCATTACCAATAATTATACACATTGTTGTTAGAGATTTCTTACTTACAAAAGAGGTTCTAAGAAATATATGCAAATTGTTAAATTAAGAATGTCACATTAAAGTTCAAATAGCCAAGTTGGGAAGAGATCAAGGTTTGCTAAAATTGATAGCAAATGTAAACTTAGAGGTTGTTGAGGCAAGTGAAATTAAAGCTAGTCAAGGACACCCTTAAATATTTGTTTATTGGATATATTAAATAAATTTGAAACCATAACAATAACTTTAATATTATTGATTTGGGCAAATAATATAAGTCATGTTATTAAGGTTAGGTAATTAATAATGCTTTCATAATCATAGCATGGTAGAATCCAATCTTTCTACAGTAGATGTAATATTATATTTTCAATAATATAATTGTAATGTGTTGGTTGAGTCCAACCCATTGCAATACTACTAGCTAACCGCAAGTACTAATAAATAGTAAATAAAATATACCAAAATTAAATGATATGCACCATCTTATGATTATAGTTAGGGTTAGGGTTAACATTAGCTTAATGTTAGGGTTAACGGTTGGTTAAAATTAAAGTTTCAATATTAAAATAAAGTTTTATTTAGGGTTAATAATAGGGCTTAGTTAGGGTTAGAGTTAGTGTTAGGATTTAAGTACGAGGTTACCATTATAGGATAAAGCTTGGAATTAGCATTTCAGTTGAATTAGGATTAGGGTTAGCATTAGGGTTCCGTTAGGATTGGACATGGTGTTCCTAAGATTTAAATTAAGGTTAGAGGTAGTGTTAAAGTTAGGATTAAATTAGTTTGAAGGATAAGGTTAGTATTATAGTTAGAGTTAATGTGTGTTATATTAGGGTTAGGATGTATTTAAGCTAGTGGTTTTATCTACAATCCTAAATATGATCACAATCCTCACCTAAACCTTAGCACTACCAATAGGATAATTATTGACAACTAAGTAGAAAGTAGGGACCATACAAAATATTCTTTTATTGTTATTTTTTATTTGAAACATATGTTGCTATGGGCATAACCATTGCACCTCATTGAGATGCGGTGCTAGCAATAAATTCACAGCTAAGAATATAATACAATAAAGAATGTGACATTAACTAAACAAATATTATCGTGATTATTAAATATGCCCAAATAGAGAGTCGTGTCCCCTAGACAAAGTAAACTATACATATATTTAGGGCAAGATAGGTGAATAGAGGAGATATATTTGTGCGTGTACATCCAACGGATTCTCCATTATACGCCCACCAACACATATACTCTAAACAAAAACAGTAATGGATACTAAGTGTATGGACGTTATCAAGAATGAAAATGAAGGGTTAGAAAGATCTGAATTACTGCTGAATACAATGGAGGAGAAGGGAAGCTATACCTTAGGCAATGAGAACAGCGATGAAGAATCAGTTTGGTCTGAATTCCCTGACCATATAGTGGAGGAGACATTTTCGAACCTACTGTTCGAATTCACTCTTCCATTTCGTATTGTTTGTAAACAATGGAACAAGCTCTTATCTTCTAACAGATTTCTATCTTCATTGGCAGAGAGCGATCCATGGATTCTTCTATGCAGCTCAACGCATTGCATGGCATACTGTTTTCTCACGCAGTCTTGGAAGACTCTTTCCCTTAGTTTCTTGCCAAGCCGAACAACAAAAGGTCTCTCATTAGGCGATTCAAGATTTTGTAGTTAAGGTGCAGGCCTACTGCTAATCGAATTAGGATGGCCTCGGAAATATATGATCTGTAATCCAATTACAAGGACTTACAGATATATTGCCCCCGTCATATCACAGAGTGCAACTTTATCGGCAATAATGTACGACGGGGAGTCCTATAAAATTGTGGGCGTGACTCATGAAAGAAACCCAGGTTCCCTGCAAATTTACCATTGTTCGAAAGCGTCATGTCAGATTGAACTTGAGTTGCCACTCGAGCAAAGAGATTTTCCTGTTTCTCATATTTGTTGTGCCAAGGGTTTTCTCATGTGCGTCTCAAACCAGGGGGAATTTGTGGTTTGGAACATGAAAGATAAGCAAGTGCAACGATTTTCCTTTTCGTACCCGAATCGATATATTCCAGGGGGTGGCATAAACACATGGACCGAACAGCTGGTTGTATGTGTGTCGTCGATCCTATTTGTAAGAGCATATCAGTCCGACTCCGTTTTTACCTCTTTCGTGATTGTATGGGAATTGTTCCAGGAGGAAGAGAGGTCTATATGGAATTGGAAAGAGATGACAAGAATGCCTCCCGATTTTTGTCGTAAATTTTTTAATGCGCGTTCAATTAAAATGGGAAAATTTTCAGAGTATGAGACTTTCATTGTTGGAAATTTTCTCTGTTTCAGAACTGGGTATAGAAATACCAAGCTATTTGTCTACAGCTTACATGGGAAGTGCTGGAGTCGGATCAGAGTATCTGATTCTGTCAGATTTAGAGGATATAACACAAATTTTGAGTTTCAACCTAGGCCAGGCATGAAGATATAGCTTTCCCTTAATATGTTATCTAGTAACTTGATCTATCTGTTTAGAATGTATGTAGGTTTATTACATGGCAGGATGAATATTTATGTAAAAAAAGTGAAGAGGAATCATTTGAAACTTTTTTTTTTTACTTTTACCTTTCTAAGTTCAATAAATTTATAATTTTAATTGTTTATTTTTATATCATATAATTGGAATCTGTAAAATAGATTATATTAAATTTTGATTAAAATTTTAATAAATATCAGGAATCACAATGTTTTCAATCAATATATACTTATGTCAAAACCATTTGATGTATTAAATTATAACAGATTTTATATGCCTACATCAAAGGAAAGATAACCTTATGATTATTGTTTCTCATAATCATTGATTAGGGTTGATATTATTCTTATTTAAATCTCTAATATATTGCATAATATTGAGTATAAAATTATGTGATGAGCATTTATGTGTTTAAATTTTAATTTTATCATTTAAAGATTTAAAAAGAAATTAGTTGTTTAATATGAATTTGAATATAATTATACTTAGTTAATGGGTTCAAATCAACCTAGAAATTGAAGAGATCTTGATTATCTTGTATGAACACCTAATGGTTTGTCTAACATACACAAATGATGCAAATATAAGGAATAAATATATAGTTATCAAGTAATTGTGAAGAAGATTAAATCGCTAGATTTATTTTATAGAAAAATACAAGCACAATGATTCTTTGATGAAGATCATACGTTAGAGAAGTTAGAACTATCAAAAGAATAAAAGCCATATGGAGGATGATTGTGCTTAGGAGTTCTTTTAGGGCTAAATTGGCATTCCAACATTCAAATAATTTAACATTTAAGGTAATCTAAATTGACACATTTAAAAAAATAAAATTTAAATATTATTTAAATCATCAAATAAATTGTTTTTACTAAAATATTTAACTCAAAGATTTGCCATGATATTTAATATATGAGTAGAAATCTTATTAATTTTCCAATAATATATCATACTTATTAGACATTTTATGGCTGTATCAGGAATCTTTAGTTCTCACCATTCACTTAAAATATAATCTAATGATCCTCATTGCATTTCATGTGGTAAATATGTACCTTTTCTATTTCTTATGCTTATGGGGTTTGAAATTTATTTTGGATTGTTGATGTCAATGAGAATCTATAGCCATGAAGAAATTTTGGGCCCCATTAGAATTTAAAAATATAGGTACTATTGTCATGAAAGATTGCACTCATGATGCTAAGTGTGAAACCAAGTAAACTTGGAAGGAAAAACCATTTTTTAAAGCCACATTGACAAAATACCCCTTTTACGCAACCTAAAACCTATGTTATACCAAAAGGAGAAGATACATGCTCATAAAAGAAACTAAAATTCAAAGGTTTTAAATTAAAACACAATAAATTTCTATCAAATCTACAAATGAACATGCACAATTACCAAGGCAAATATATGAAACTCTGAAATATCAAAGGAAATATGCTATAAAACTAAAATACTAAAGTGATGAGATACATTGCCTTTTTTGCAAAAATGTGTATGCAAGAAAGAAAGATTCCGATAGAAAAAATAAGGATAATAGAAGCCTTGGGTGAATTCGCCAAACTGGCATAAAAAACTCATGCATAATACTATAGAAAATAACATCTAATGCTCAAAATAGGACTCTAGACAACGCTGGATGAAAGGCCTGAACTGAACTACAAAATATTGCTCTAGAATTTCTAAAAAAGCATGCACTCCTATGTCAAATGTAGCTCCTAAAAATAAAAATCTCCCCCTTTCCTATTTTGTGCATGTTTAATCTATGTATTTTCTTTTTTTAATTAATCTTTATTTAATATTTATTTAAAACAATTCATTTTAATATAAATATTAAAATAAGATCAATTATTATTTAACTTATTGCCTATTTACTTTAGTATAAATTTATTAGAGTTTTAAATTTAATAAAAATAAAATCTCAAAAGTTTACTCAAATGGATGAAGTACGGCATGCACATTAAAATAAACTCGAATCCTAAAAAAAAATACATCATTTCATTTGTTTTTTTTGCAAACTTCTCAGTGAAGGTTGTTGTTGATCACCATACACACAATGTATGAGCTCGAGATGAATTTTTTGAGGCTAAACAAGGGGTTGAACTGGATGTCAAGCTAGAAACTTCTTGGCCATGTATGCATGAATATTCCGTATATTCTCTGTAATATCTTCTTTTGGGATGTAAGAATGTGCAAAGTCTTTAGGTTTTCTGGAACATTCTTTTATTGTTACTTCTCTTTGAGGTCGCATCCCTGATCTTTGGTATCATTAACTATATTGTATCCTTTCATTTTGAGGTAGTGAATGGAATATGAAAGTGAGCTTTTGTCTTTAATTCACTTCAACTTCTATTTATCTATTTCTCATTGGATAAGGGTATCATATTGTTTTATTTCTCTTAGCCATAAGAGCATTTTTCTATTCTTTTATTGTTGTCTACATAGGTTGAATATGAATACCTTAGCAACATTGGTTATATATCTGGTAATGGGTTAAAAACACACAACTCACTATATAAATAGTTGTTTATGCACAAATCATTATCTTTATTATCTTATCGCTATTCCATCCTATGAACTGCATTGGTTTTCATTCTTCCCAATGTTGTGCTTTGTGACTTGAGTATTGTCCTTTGGGCATGTAGCTGGTGATTAGCATCACGGACTTTTATCTTCCTCTTTACTTTTATGGGTTGTGCTTACACCATCATAACACTATATATCTCATGTATAATTCTATTATTCTTATGTATTGTATCTCTTTCCATTTTGAATTTTGTCTTTCTAATCTATATGAAATTTCTCTAAATGAGCCTGCTCATAATTTTAGGCATTATTCTATTTCCATAGGATTATGAAACTCCTTACTTGGCCTGAATGCCCCTAACAAGCAATGTATCTTTAAGTGTTTCATTGCTAAATACAATCCAAAGTTATTCTTAATACAAGAAACCAAACTAAATAACAGCGAAATGACAAACCTAAACATAAAATTAGGTACTAGAGATTAGAAGGACAAACTGCTTGTGGTGCCTTAGGTGGATTGGCCATCATATGGGATCCTAGGCAAATATCCTTCAAACTTATAAGAAAAATCCCAAATTGGATGTGTCGTAGGGTTATAAGCATCAAAAGCAACTTAAAATTTATTATAATTAACGTCTATGGACCTATCCAAACATAATCAAAAAGACAAGTTTGGGATGAAATTGAGAATTTCCTTTTAAGCGACATTGAACAAACATACATAATAGTTGGGGATTTCAATGCAATCTTAGATCCCAAGGAAAAATGGGGTGGCAATAAAAAAATGACCCAAACATGTCAGGATTTCAAAGACTGGATACATAAATGTAATATGTTGGAATTAAAGACCAGAAATGATGCTTTCACTTGGAATAATAGAAGACAAGGCTTCTGCAACATTGTAGAAAAAATTGATAGATTCTTCCTTTGTGGGAATCTTACACAGACTTTTGAGTCCTCTATCCTCCTGTTCTTAGGATCAAACCACTTCTCAGTCTAATTGATCATATCAGAAGAACTAAAGCCAACTAAAAACCCCCTTTCGCTTTGAAAAAATGTGGCTCAGGGATAAAAATCTAATACAATTAATTGAAAAGAGGTGGAATGAAGTAGAAGTCATAGGCTCTAAAACTTTCAAAGTAGTAACCAAACTAAAAAAGATAAAGCAACAATTAACAATTTGGAACAAAGTAAACTTTGGAAATATCTTCACACAAAAAATAGAGACTGAGAAGGAAATGGAAAAAATTAATGAGGTAATAAGGCTTGGGATGAATAACATACTATATCAAAAGGAAAAAACCAATCTGGCCTAGTATGAAGAAATCCTAGCTAGAGAAGAAATATACTGGAAACAAAAACACAGGGAACATTGGCTGGAGGCTGGGGATAGAAATACAAGCTTCTTCCACAATAGCATAAAAGAGCACAGAGCTATTAATATAATCAACAAGATAAAATTGAACTTAGGAGACTTCAGTGATGATCCCAAGCAGATAGCCAGGGAAGCAGTTGAGTATTTTGAAACTATCCTTAACAATAAAGATAACTCCAAGAGGACTAAGGAGAGAAAATTCTTAAAATACATCCCAAAATTAATATCTAAAGAACACAACTTAATGCTTGATAAAAATTATCTATGGAAGAAGTGGAAATTGCTTTATTTCAAATGGGTCCGGACAAGGCCCCTAGCCCTGATAGGTTTCCAGCACACTTTTTTCAAAAATGTTGGAGCTTCATGGGAAAGGAAATAACAGAGGCCTTAGAAGGGATGAGGAACTCAGGAAAGATTCTAAGAAAAATCAATAACACATTCATAACTTTAATCCCAAAAAAGGAAATAGTGGACTATTTTGAAGATTTCCATCCAATTGCATTATGCAACACCCTTTATAAATTGCTCACAAAAACAATTGCAAACAAACTTCACAAACTTCTCCCCATAATCATCAGTGAGGAATAGACTAGTTTTGTGCCTGGAAAATCCATTTATGACGGTATAATCATTGCTCAAGAAGAAATCCATTCAGTACAAAAAAATGAGGTACCAAGCATGATGATTAAACTTTATATTAAAAAAGCGTATGATAAAGTAGACTGACACTTTCTATGTAAATGTCTTGAATATTTTGGGTTCAATAAGCAATGGATTAATCTAGTCTTTGAATGCATTGCAACACCTAGGGTGTCAATCCTAGTCAATGGGGCCTCAGAAGGTTTTTTTAAAATCTCAAGAGGTCTCAGACAGGGGGATCCCCTCCCCCCCTTTCTTTTTATCATCATGGGAAAATCATTGGTAAGAGTGATTAATAGGGTGAGAGAAACACAACAACTCAATGGTATTAAATAACTTCTAACCTAGAACCTATTACCCATCAAGAATTTGTTGATGACACCATGTTGTTTGGACTAAGCAGTATAATAGAAGCAAAAGCACTCAAAAAATATTAAACAACTACTCTACCATCTCCAAACAGGATATCAACACTTTGAAGTCCAACATAACCTTTTTTAACACAAATAAAGATCTCCAAAAGGAAAATCCTAAACATTCTTAAATACAAAATAGGAGAATTACCATTTAAATACCTAGGACTCCCCTTAGACAAGGGAATTAGATCATCCAAATTATGGGATCAGGTGGTCTCCAAAATCACAAATAGGATCTCCTCCTGGAAAGAAAAATGGTTATCCTCTGTCGGTAAGGCCACCATGATTAAGTCAGTTCTCTCAGCAATGCCAATTTACCAACTCTCATGCATGGATCTTCCCATAACCAAGAGAAAGGAAATCACAAAACACTTGAGGACCTTTTTCTAGCAAGGCCCGGAAGACAAATTCATACTTCCATTAATAGCATGGGATAAGATATGCATGCCCAAGGTGATGGGGGGTTTGGGTATCAAAGATTTAAATATCTAAAGCAAGGCGTTGGGAGCAAAGCTTGTTTGAAGAATGTATACTGACCCTAAATTCAAATGGGCACGAATCCTTTATAACAAATACTTGCATAACCAAGATCCTTTAAGCATCCTTAGTACTGCCCACCCACATAAAGGTTCTAGAATTTGGAACTTTATGCTTGATTGCAGAGATATCATTATGGACAAGCTAACATGGATCATTGGAAAGGGGGAGGATGCCCTTTTAATGAGAGATTCCTGGGGTGCTCAATCTCCCATCAATACTCTTCATAACTTTGAAAAGTTTATACCTACTCTTGAAGAACAATGGGGTGTGCATGTAAAATACTATGTGGAGGATTTCTTCATTGGGAACCTCAAACAATGGAGATGGAAATCAATGGATAATCTAATCCTTCCGAACCTAGAAAGATCCCTCTTAACTCGTATCCTAACCTCAAGAAGTCCTGCCTTAAACTCTGAAGAAGTTAAAATAATATGGGCTGGTTCCAAGAAGGGGAAATATGAAACTGAGGGATATAAACAACTTTTGATCAAGAATAATAACCCAAGCTCCAACCTTCCCCTAACTCTTTGTTGGGATAAAAGGTGCCTTCCGAAAGTGGGCCTATTTGCATGGTTGGCTATTCAAAATTGAGTCCCCAGTAATGAAACCTTTAGGAAACTAGGATATGAAGGAGCTAGTAGATGCCCTCTTTGTGAAATGGATGAGGAAAATTCTAACCATCTTCTGTTAACCCGCGATTATGTACACAACTACTGGGGATGGTTGAAAAAATAGCTGACTTGGTATACCCCTATTCCTAACACTATCTTTGATTTATTCCGTGCTTGGCCCATCCGAAACATAGGTTGCATGTATGAAAATTTATGGATCATTTCCCCTTCGATTATGATCTAGAAAATTTGGAAGGAAAGAAATAGGAGGATTTTAAAAGATAGTAACATGAAATGGTCCCATCTAACCAATAAAATAGAAGAAACCATAGTTGAAATGAAAAAATGAGATTAAGGTGGAAGGGCCTAAAGATACCCCCCTTCATTGGTAGAGGTCCTCCATCCAACAACATAATATGTAATGAATGCAAGTGGCTTCCCCCTAATGTTGGATGGTTTAAGCTTAACTTTGATGGTGCTTCCAGGGGCAACCCAGGGAGTGTTGGACTTGGGTGTAGCCTTCATAATTCAAATGGGACTGAAGTGGCCTATATGGCCCTCCCCTTAGGCAAATGCACTAACAATGTAGCAGAAATGAAAGCACTTGCTGTAGGGATAAACCTATGCATTATACTAAATATAAAGAGGATCAACATTGAAGGGGATTCAGCCATTATCATCAATGCCCTTAGAAAAGGGACAATGCCTGATTGGAAGCTAAATGCCTCCTTGACTAAGATACTGACAGACATCAAAACATTTGGCAGGGTCATCTTTAATCACATATACAAGGAGGGCAACAAAAGAGCTGACTCCCTAGCTAACATGGAGGCTGATGGTAAGACAATTATCCATGTGGCTCCTATCATTTATCCTGCAAATAACTTATAAAAATAATAATATTCATACCATATGATAGCATTTAAACAAATTTTTCACACCCTGTTTCCTATCTTACTCATAGAATCAGCCTGAGCCCGTAACTAAAGGAGCTTATGAGAATTAATCATCTAACTCATCATCCACTCTCGGCTCCCATTCATTCACTAACATATATTCATGAATTTTTTTCAAACTAAGGCATATATAAACTATCTAAATATATACATACAAATACACAAACAGATTGACACATATAAAATCTATATATATATATATATATATATATATATATATATATATATATATATATATATATATATATATATATATATATATATATATAAACACATTATACATATTTATATGGATATATAGATATATATAGATATATATCACATATATAAACAGAAATATTACATATATAATTTTTACATATTATGTATATATAAATAACAAAATATTATATAAGTCATATATTATATAGATATAGTTACATATATATACATATAAACATAACCATATATATATATATATATATTCGATCAATCTATCTCTGCTTCCATCTATATTCTTAATATCAAAATGACAAGATTTGAAATAAATCTTTATTCCCATTTAGTTTCATTCACAACTCTGCCAGTTGGTTACCATCACCACCCTTCTTCCAATTTATTTCTGGACAGAACTACCTTGCCAAGGGCTATGCAGGGGGCTTAGAACGAAGTTGTGAGCCACGGATATGGAGATCCCTCCCAGGGGCTGGTGGAAGCAGAAAGTGCCATCTACGTGCTGCTACTAGGGGTGGGGGTAGTGGCTCCGCCTTAGCCTTCCCACACCCTCGGTTACACCTCTCTCTCTCTCTCTCTATATATAAATATTTATATTTATATGCATTTATATATTAAAATAAATAATAGACATTCATATAATGATTATATCAGAATATTTATATAGACATTAATATATATGTATATATTTACACATATAAACTAGAATATATTCACAGGATTGTTCATACATATAAATAGACTAATATATTAAGATATTTATGATTATATATAAGTTATCATTAATAAACACTCTGCCCAAAGAATTATATATTTTACCTTTCGGAGCAGATGTTAATTATTAAGCTCTTTGGACGGGGACATTCATATCTAAACATATATAACTATAAATAATCAAAGCCCTAATTAAAATTGCCTGATCATCATTACAAATATGATCTCCAAGAAATCTTGGCCATTATGGCAGGTCACTGCTTCGTTGAAAGGAGTACTTGATAAATTTAGCAACTCAAAACGATTTTCCCATAGGGGGCTCATCATTTATAGATCTAGCATTTACTCTGAGCCAACTTGAAGCGTCCAAGGTGGATACATGGTATGCATGTATTAAGAAAGGATGTGAAAGCTTAGACTTTAACATAATTACCCTACATGGCTATTAAACCATGCCTTTATGTTTCATAAGCTCTTTAACCCATCTTATCAAGACCTTCTAGACTAAAGCAGAACCTGTGATGGATACCCAATCAAACTAAGGACTTCAAAGAGGTAGATGGCCTTTGACGGAGCCATTACTAGGGATCTTCTCAAGTGCATCATCCGCCTTCCTCATACCTTAGTTATAGATGCTGTAGAGACTATCCTCGGTCCAAATTATCTCATAAATTTAGACTGAACCAGAGCTCTCTACAAAGAGGTCTTCATTGCCTCAATCTTATGGAATCTGGAGAGGGTTCTAGTCAACATTGACTATGACTGGACAATCCCAAGGCCTAGAGATTATCACTATGGATGGTGCGGCCTTCACCAGGGAAAGAAATGATGCAATTAACAGGAATGTCAACTTTCTACTGTACTTATTTCATGTGAGCAACCCTCCTAGGTCTACCTGGTTTGAGGACTTCCTTAGGGAAGAGGGCCTAGTTTTGGACGATGAGGAAGCTGCGACCCCGTCTTCTAGTTCGGATTGATGGGGTGTAGGATCTTGGTGAGATAATATGATAATTTTGATAGATCCTTTTTACCATACACTCAACTTATACTGGATATTTAGATTATTACTATTTCTAGTAAAACAATATTAATTTTGGAATCAACCATAGACCCCAGAGGAGATAATAATTTTGCCAATTCCTAAAAAGATAGACATTATCGTTTCAAATTATATTAAAACAGTATGCTCTAACTGTTAATTTCAAGGCCTACTTAGATAATCATCATAAGAATAGTATGAAATTGCTGTTACTATGGAATGTTTTGTTTACTCTTGGACATTCATTAATATGAATATATACTTTATAAATGTTTATAAGCATCTGGCTACACTCATTCTATGGTATTTATTCACATTGGTGGATATCTTATTAGGCCAGGAAATATTGGCTTCAATTTTTTTCACATGTTTGGCCTATCTAAACAAAGAAAACTAGCTATAGCGCTTAGATGCCCTGTTATATACTCATTTGATATCTGCTCATGAATTTTCTAAAAATGAAAGGCCATCTGACAATTCTCAGATGGTGGGTTATATGTGGCTCACATGCAAATGTTTTGGAAAGGATATAGGTTAAATTCTACCTTAAAAACTCATATTTCCTATCACCCTCTCTATAAATAATCTTCAGATGGTGGGTTATATGTGGCTCACATGCAAATGTTTTGGAAAGGATATAGGTTAAATTCTACCTTAAAAACTCATATTTCCTCTCACCCTCTCTATAAATAATCTTCAGGGATGAAACGGCATGCTGACCTCAGGCATGATAGAATTTCATTTACCCACTCTTGTTATTTTTACCCACTCTTGTTATTGTAGTCTGGATATCATCTACCATTAAGGGATAGCATCCGGGTGCATTAACAAGAGGTGGTAAATAGGCGATTTATAACCATGGATGGTCAAATTCCGATAAGGGGAGGAACATTATCTACAATCTTGGCTTACGAATGATATATCTACCACTTTATAAACTAGAAAAATGAGGCTAAGCACTTTGAAACCGCTCACTGGGAGTTTTATCCATGCTGTTGATAATGTTTTGTTTACATTTCTCTGTATAAGTTTTGTAATGACAGGTCTTATAGGTAGAAGCAAGCAAAGCTCATGTGTTGGGGGATAATTGAAAATTGTAATCAAGGGCTTGTATGGGACTTTTGTATATAGATGTAAAGATTATTTGGATGACATTTTTTTTTATTATATATATGTTATTTATTTATATAATATAAAACTTAAAAAAAGGTAAATATAGATTCTAAATAATTTATTAAATATTTGTTTATTAGATGTGTAAAATAAATTTGAAAAGATAACAATAACTTTAATATTATTGATTTGAGCAAATAATATAAGTAATGTTATTAGGGTTAAGTAATTATTAATGTAAATGTACGATTATATTTTTAATGATATAACTATTTTTAGGGTTTAAAATCAATTGCCTCATTTAGTAAAAAAATGTTAAGTCACAACTTATTTAGAATTCCACTTCAGATGTCCCTATTGGGAATTGAACTTGGTCTTGAGAACCCAATGTTTTTAACCAGTTAAGCTCAATGGCTTTGACTTTTACATTTATATTTTTTTTATGTTGTTATAAACTTTTATATTATTAAATTGTATGAAAGTAACTAAAATAATATTATTTATATATATATATATATATATATATATATATATATATATATATATATATATATATATATATATATATATATATATATATATATATATATATATATATATATATATATATATATATATATATAATATAATATAATATAAGACTTTAAAAATGTAGATATAAATTTTAAATAATTTGTTGAATATTTGTTTATTGGATGTATTAAATAAATTTGAAATTGATTTGGGCAAATAATATAAGTCATGTTATTAGGGTTAGGTAATTAATAATGCTTTCATATTCATAGCATGATAGAATCTAATCTTTCTAGAATAGACGTAATATTATATTTTCAATAATATAACTATAACTGTAGTGTGCTGGTTGAGTCCAACTGATTGCAATAGTACTAGCTAACCCCAAGTACTAATAAATAGTAATTAATAATGCTAATAATGCTTTCATATTCATAGCATGACAGAATCTAATCTTTGTAGAATAGATGTAATATTATATTTTCAATAATATAATTGTAGTGTGTTGGTTGAGTCCAACCGATTGCAATAGTACTAGCTAACTGCAAGTACTAATAAATAGTAAATAAAATGAACCAAAATTAAATGATTTGCACCATCTTATGATTATAATTAGGGTTAGGGTTAACATTAGCTTAACTTTAGGGTTAACCGTTGGTTAAAATTAAATTTTCAATTCTAAAATAAAGTTTTATTTAGGGTAAATAATAGGGCTCAATTAGGGTTAGAGTTAGTGTTAGGATTTAAGTATGAGATTACCATTATAGGATAAAGCTTGGAATTAGCATTTCCGTTGAATTAGGATTAGGGTTAGCATTAGGGTTCCATTAGGATTGGACATGGTGTTCCTAAGATTTAAATTAAGGTTAGAGGTAGTGTTAAGGTTAGGATTAAATTAGTATGAAGGATAAGCTTAGTATTATGGTTAGAGTTAATGTGTGTTATATTAGGGTTAGGATGTATTTAAGCTAGTGGTTTTATCTACAATCCTAAATATGATCACAATCCTCACCTAAACCTTAAAACTATCAATAGAAGAATTAGTGACAACTAAGAAGAAAGTAGGCAGTACAAAAATATACGCTTGGAAAACATATTTTTGAAACCTTTTCTTGGGGCCTAAATGCCATTAAAAAATTCTATTGATTTGTCAATATCTTAGGTAGAGGCAAAGAGATGTGTTGGGCTCTATTTTAAATTTTGAATTTGAAATATTAAAAGTATCAAATTTGTGATTGTGAAAATGAACAATGACTTTGAATTGTGCGATGGCCTTTCTCTCCTCTTCCATGCCATCATTTTTAGAGCTATCATAGAGGTCTTCTAGGTAGGTTTTTTTCAAAGACTAGCAATGCCTATCTACTTTAAAATGAAATATATCTCTAGCAATAGCTTTAGGTGAAACATATGTTGCTATGGGCATAACAATTGCACCTCATTGAGATGCGGTGCTAGTAATAAATTCACAACGAACAATATAATACAATAAAGAATCTGACATTAACTAAACAAATATTATCGTGATTATTAAATAGGCCCAATAAAGAGTCGTCCCCTAGACAAAAGTAAACCATACATATATTTAGGGAAAGATAGGTGAATAGAGGAGATATATTTGTGCGTGTACATCCAACGGATTCTCCATTATACGCCCACCAAGACACATAATCTTTGCAAAATCAGTAATGGATACTAAGTGTATGGACGTTATCAAGAATGAAGATGAAGGGTTAGAAAGATCTGAATTACTGCTGAATACAATGGAGGAGAAGGGAAGGGATACCGTAGGCAATGAGAGCAGCGATGAAGAATCAGTTTGGTCTGAATTCCCTGACCATATAGTGGAGGAGATATTTTCGAACCTACTGTTCGAATTCACTCTTCCATTTCGTATTGTTTGTAAACAATGGAACAAGCTCTTATCCTCTAACAGATTCCTATCTTCATTGGCAGAGAGCGATCCATGGACTCTTCTATGCAGCTCAACGCATTGCATGGCATACTGTTTTCTCACGCATTCTTGGAAGACTCTTGCCAAGCCGAACAACAAAAAGTCTCTCATTAGGCAATTCAAGAATTTGTAGTTCAGGTGCAGCCTACTGCTAATCGAATTAGGATGTCCTCGGAAATATATGATCTGTAATCCAATTACAAGGACATACAGATATATTCCCCCCATCATATCACAAAAAGTAACTTTATCGGCAATAATGGACGACGGGCAGTCCTACAAAATTGTGGGCGTGACATATGAAAGAAACCACGGTTCCCTGCAAATTTACCATTGTTCGAAAGCGTCATGCCAGATTGAACTTGAGTTGCCACTCGAGCCAAGAGATTTTCCTGTTTCTCATATTTGTTGTGCCAAGGGTCTTCTCATGTGTATCTTAAACCCTGGGGAATTTGTGGTTTAGAACATGAAAGATAAGCAAGTGCAACGATTTTCCTTTTCCTACCCGAATCTGTATTTTCCAGGGGGTACCATAAACACATGGACCGAACAACTGGTTGTATGTGTGTCGTCGATCCTGTTTGTAAGAACATATTATTCCGATGCCGTTTTTACTCCTTTCGTGATTGTATGGGAATTGTTCCAGGAGGAAGAGAGGTCTATATGGAGTTGGAAAGAGATGACAAGAATGCCTCCCGATTTGTGTCGTAATTTTTTTAATGCTCGATCAATTAAAATGGGAAAGTTTTTGAGACTTTCATTGTTGAAAATTTTCTCTGTTTCATAAGTGGGTATAGAAATACCAAGCTATTTGTCTACAGCTTACATGGAAAGTGCTGGAGTCGGATCAGAGTTCCTGATTCTGTCAGATTTAGAAGATACGACACAAATTTTGAGTTTCAACCTAAGCCAGGCATGAAGATATAGCTTTCCCTTAATATGTTTTCTAGTAACTTGATCTGATCTGTTTAGAACGTATGTTGGTTTATTACATGGCAGGATGAATATTTATGTAAAACATGTAAGAGAAATCATTTGAAATTAATATTTTTTTCTTTTACTCGTATAAGTTCAATAAATTTATAATTTTTATTATTTATTTTTATATCAGATTTTTTATATATATTTTATTTTGTTTCAATCGGATTCTGTAAAATATATTATATTAAATTTTGATTAAAATTCTAATATCAACACCAGGAATCACAATGTTTTCAATCAATATATACTTATATCAAAACCATTTGATATATTAAATTATGACAGATTTTATATACCTACATCAAAGAAAAGATAACCTTATGATTATTGTTTCTCCTAATCACTGATTAGGGTTTATATTATTCTTATTTAAATCTCTAATTTATTGCATGATATTGAGTATAAAATAATGTGATGAACATTTAAGTGTTTAAATTTTAATTTTATCATTTAAAGATTTAAAAATAAATTAGTTGTTTAATATGAATTTGAACATAATTATAGTTAATTAATGGGTTCAAATCAACTTAAACATTGAAGAGATCACGTTTATCTTGCATGAACACCTAGTTTGATACGGTGGCCATGGTTTGTCTAACTTACACACATGATGTAAATACAAGGAATAAATATATAGTTATCAAGTAATTGTGAAGAAGATTAAATCACTAGATTTATTTTATAGGAAAATACAAACACAATGATTCCTTGATAAAGATCATACATTAGAGAAGTTAGAACTATCAAAGGAATAAAAGCCATATGGAGGATGATTGTGCGTAGAAGTTCTTTTAGGGTTAAATTGGCATTACCACATTCAAATAATTTAAGATTTAAGGTAATCTAAATTGACACATTTAAAAAAATAATATTTAAATATTATTTAAATCATCAAATAAATTGTTTTTAATAAAATATTTAGCTCAAAGATTTATCATGATATTCAATATATGAGTAGATTAGATTCCATTAAATTTAATAAGTTATTGTAGAAATCTAATCAATTTCCCAATAATATATCATAATTATTAGATACTTTATGGCTATATCAGCAATCTTTATTTGTCACCATTAAATTAAAATATAATCTAATGATCCTCATTGTTTTTCATGTGCTAAATATGTACCTTTTTTATTTCTTATGCTTATGGGGTTTGAAATTTGTTTTAGATTGTTGATCTCAATGAAAATCTATAGTCATGAAGAAATTTGGGGCCGCTTTAGAATTTAAAAATATACACTTATCTCATAGATTATAATGAGAGTTGTTTGATTATGCTTTAAATTAATGGTGTTTATTGAATATTAAAGTGTCTACCTCTTAACCCATTAATGATTTTCACGTTTAAGGCAATACTTTTCTATAAGAATTCTTTTGTTTTTTAAAAGGAAGTATTCATAATGATGATGAATGAATTATTTTATTATCATCTAAGATTCATGAATATTTTATACAAATAAATTGTGATTTTTTTTCAAAAATAGCAATAAAAATAAATTTTTTTCCAAAAAAATGGAGAGATTCACCAATAAGAAATAATATTTATTACAAAAAAAAGGAAAAGTTCATTAATATTTTATATGGTAATTTGAGGTTGATTTTATTAAATTTATTCTCATCCATGATTATTTAATATTATAGTGTCCACCTCTTAACTCATCAGTTGTTTTCACCTTTATGACAATACTTTTCTATAAGAATTCTTTTGTTTTTTAAAAGGAAGTATTCACAATGATGATAAATGCATTTTTTAATTATCATATGAGATTCACCAATATTTTCTACAAACAAATTATGATTTTTAAATATAATTATCAATAAAAATAATTATTTTTTCAAAAAAAATGGATGGATTCACAAATACAAAAATAATATTTATTACAAAAAAAAAAGGAAAAAGTCATTAATATTTTATATGGCTTTTTAAGGTAGAATTTATTAATTTATCCTTATTCCTGATTATTTAAAACCTTGCCAAGAGGCTGTTGAATTGTTCTTCTACAGTTGAATTGTAATATTTACAATTGGTAAGCAATGACTCACTAATTTGTAGTAATATGTATTTATTTTATAATATAAACTAGTATATTTATTTCTAACCTTGTAAATCAGTTAATTTAGTTTTAGATATGCTAGTTATAGTTATAATTATAGTTATGATTATAATTTTTCTGATAGGTTAATATGGCACTCACACATGTATACTTACATCAAAAAAGTATACATCGTAAGCTCCTAGCTAGATAGGAAGACAAAAAGATCCATCTTAGATCAAAGTTGAGGCTACAATACTAACTCAACGAAGTATGATACTAGACTTTTTGATTAGTGTAAGAGAATTTTTATAGGGAGTTGAAACCCAAACAAAAAGAAATAGTCATTAAAGGCAATCTAGATGCCAAGCCATAAAGTACATTTGTATTTAATAGGCCAAGAGCAAAAAACTGGCACTAGTCAATGGTGTCGACAATGCTTCTCATGACATTGATACGAAGAGACCTTAATAGATTAACAGGGAAGACGGTCGATCATTCCACCAAAAACCAAGACCAAAAGTGGAGAGGGGGAACCATGGCTACCAGGGAGTAGAGCACTAGTTAGCTCCACAACTGGAAGAGGCAGGAGTAACCAGAGAGCACGCAACTATAAATAGACCCAATCAGAGCCTGCCAAAGTTCAAAGGACCCAACCGTAGAGTGAGGAGAGCATGTCAATCGACCCAATAAAAAATCATCATCGGTGGATATTCAGGAGGGGTCACTAATGGCTAAAGCCAACTTAGAAAGTCTATCTACTTCACCATTACCTTCTCTGTAGATATGGCCAATCCAAAATTCATCAAAGGTAGCTAGCAGCCCCAAGATCGGTTGAAGCCACTAGTTAGGTGCCAACTAGGGATGTTATTGCAATGGATCATATTAATGACATTTAGTGAGTCACCCTCCAAATGAATTTTCTGCACCCCTAGTTCCTTCCCTAGTTGAAGACCTCTTTATGGTGCTCTGAATTCCACTTCATTATTAGTAGCCACTCCAATCTTTTCAAAAATTTCTTATATACAGAGACCATCAGAGTCCCTCAGAATGAAA
The DNA here is from genome assembly GCF_030272615.1 of Cryptomeria japonica. NCBI lineage: Eukaryota > Viridiplantae > Streptophyta > Pinopsida > Cupressales > Cupressaceae > Cryptomeria > Cryptomeria japonica. The sequence goes on from NC_081415.1 coordinate 554,620,700, forward strand.
CCAATACCACTTTGGCCCATATTTCTTGCAGAAGCACCATCAAAGTTTATCTTGCTCCGCCCAACCTCTAGTGCATCCTAAATCACCCCCACCCTTGGATTCATCTGATCCACCAGAGTGCATAGTCCAAAAATTGGAGGGATGAGTAGGTTTGGAAGAACCTACTTAATCTTACCATCCCAGTCCGTAAACAATTTTTTCTTGACTATTTTTTATTTGGCCACCACATTCAAGAGCTCAGTCAGGTGGTTCTCAATTTTCCCACAAAGACACAAAAGGCTCATTTCTTTACCCTGGAAGATTTTGTGGTTCCTTTCTTTCCAAAATTCCCAGATTAGAAGTGATGGGAGGATGAGGAGTAAATAAAAAAAACCGCCTTTCCTACTAGTTTAGGCCATTGGAGAAACCACTGATCTAGCCTTGCTAGGAAGGGGCTAAAGATTCTTAGCTTTCCCATAAAATGCCACCAACAGTGGCTGGAGAATTTGTAATGGAGGAGAAGATGATCTGCAATCTCTTCTTGATCTAGACATAAAGGACATCTACTAGGACCATTGATACCCATTGAATGGAGCCTTTCTTGAGTTAATATTTTTCTCTGGCAAGTCAATGAGGCAAAGGAAGCCGCTTTGGGAAGGACATGTTGGTGCCAAAAGAGATTAATAGGCCAGTATTTTTTATCTATAGTCAATTCTTTTAGTTTGTAGCAAAAGCATACCTTGTATTTTCCATTGAAGGAGTCATAACACCTAATATCCTTATCAGGGGAAGAGAAAATAATCCTTTTGTTGAGAATATTAGTAAATAAGTCCTTTTGAAGCTGATCCAAGTCCAGCTGATCCAAGGATTTCTATTTCCATATAGAAATACCATTTCCGTGGATCAGATAACCATAATCACAAACATTGTGCCCCCATAGGTGATAGGTTTCTTCAATAACTAGTTGTAGAGAGGGGTTGTGACATAGGGCAGCTTCATGAGACCAAGAATCAAATCAAAAGGAGGCATCCCTTCCATTCTTGACATCCCACGTAACCTGATCGCTTATGGTATCCCTGTTGTCCATAATAAAATTCTAGATAGCCGAACCCCTGGGAGGGTTGTTGTTATTCAGAATCCTTTTGGGCTCCAGGAAGTCCAAATATTTATGTTTTAGGAGCCTTGCCCATTTTTGCTTCCCACCACTACAAATTTCCCAAGCCATTTTAGCATCCATTGCTAAATTCATAATTGAGGGTTGGCGAATACCAGAATGACCTACCATTTTTGGTTGGTGGATCATTTTCCAAGCTATTAGGGGAAATTTACCTTTGTCATCTGACCCATTCCAAAGGAAATTTCTCATTAGAGAAATAAATTTATCTTCAATTTCTATCAATACCTGTAGGCAAGCCATGGAAAAAATTGGTAGCACTAAAAGGACTAACTTTATCATAGTGAGTTTCCTAGCAGAGGATAACCACTTGCCTTTCCAAGATGCAAGCTTAGATTTTCACTTGTCAATGAGGTGCTTCTAGTAGTGAGATCTGTTACTGCCAATGAAGAGAAGGGTTCTAAGAAACTTCCCTGGGAAATTTGCTACTTTGAGATTGAGAATCCTTGATAATACCACTTGCAAATTGAGCAAAGTGTTGACAAAAAACAATTATGATTTGTGCCAGTTGATTTTTTGACCAGAAGCGAAACAGTAATCGTCAAGGCAAGTTATGATTATTTCGACTTCCCTCCTACTGGCCAAACCAAATAGAATGGTGTCATCAAAAAACTGAGGGTGAGTCATTTTTTTTTCCCTATTGCCACATTAACACCAACCCAATGACCATCTTGCTGGAGAGCTCTTATGGATCGACCTAAAGCTTCAGCCATTATGATAAACAAAAAAGGTGATAGTGGATCACCTTGTCTAATACCTCTTGTTGAAGACAAGAAACCATGGGATGAGCCATTAACCAAAATAGAGAATTTAGGGGTAGAGAGACAACTTGTGACCCAAGTGAGACATTCCTTACAGAAGCCAAATTTATTGAGAACATCAAATAAGAAATTTGTCTCCACCATATCATAAGCTTACAGAATGTCTAGTTTTAAAATCATACAAAAGTCCTTGGTCTTCTTGGCTGTGTGAAGTGTTTCATGAGCAACAATGATCCCTTCCACAATGGATCTTCTAGGGGTAAACCCACTTTGTTCATCTAATATGATGTGTTTAAGGAGGGGCTTCTATCTGTTAGCTATGATCTTTATTACAATCTTATATATAGTATTGCATAGAGCGATAGGCCTAAAGTCACTCATCTATTGTGGATTTTGTTTCTTTGGAATTAGAGTAAAAAAGTGTGATTGATGGCCCCTAACATAGTCATCTTCTTTCTTGATTCTTCTACTGTAAGGTATAAATATCAAGCAATGATATCCCAAAAATGATGGAAGAAAGCGGCACGAAAGCCTTCCAGGCTAGGAGTCTTATCAGGTTTCAACTGGAGGGTGATACTCCTTACTTCATCAATTGAAATAGGACTACAGAGATCTATGTTTTGATTAGCAAAAATGACAAATGGGATCAAGTTCAGAATTATCACTCTTGCTTCCTGGTCAACCTGATGGTCACCATTCATCAAAGAGTCAAAGAATCTTACAGCTTCCTACACAATGTCCTCATAATTCCTAACAATGACTCCATCCGGTCTCATAATCTCAGATATTCTATTGCTATTTCAATTGGAAATGGCTGACCAGTGGAAGAACTTGGTATTTTTATCACTTTCCTTTAATCATAACTCCCTTGATTATTGACGATATTGGATTTCCTCACATCAAAGGATTTCATTTAGATCAGATTTTAGAGTATTTTCTTTGATAAATAGATCCTCAGTCATTCATGAAGATTTAACAGAGTTGGTTAAGTCTGCCAGTTCTGCCTTAATTATTAGTTTCTCCATATGAATATTCTTGAAATGGTTCTTATTCCATTATTTGATCTTTACCTTAATAGACTTGAGATTTTTTATTGAGAATAAGAAGTCTCAAATGATTGCCAAAAACTGATTCATTCCACCAAGCTGCTATAAGATCATAAAGTTCAGGCATTCTGAGCCACATTTTCTCAAATCAGAATGGGGTGCCTCCCTCCACTTGAGCGAAGGAGACCTCTGGATAGATCAGGTAGTGATCTAATCCGGTGAGAAATAGAATCGATGATTTTAATGCTAGATTTTTACCTAACAACTCACCAGAAATAGAGAATCGATCAAGCCATTCACCAATCTTAGTAAAGCCCATTCTCTGGTTCGTCCATGTGAAGAATCCATTTTTCAAAACAATGTCTAAGGGGTGATTCTTCGCAACAAAGTCCAAGAAGTCCTCTTGGGAAGTACCCGTACTTTTAATACCCCCACTTTAATTAGTGCTAGAAAGGATCATATTGAAATCCCCGGCTACCACACAACTACCATCGATGATACTATTAAGCTTAATTTTATCACCAGTAGAGGATGGTTTGTACACATTAAAGAGATTGAAATTCTCATTTCATCTAAGAATAGTGATCGAGCAATTTTTCCAATACTTATCCTCCCCCACAAGTGATATCTTAACACTCATGGGGCTCCAAATGATTCCCAAGCCATTGGAGGCTCCATCCAATTGGCTAAAAAGCCCATTCCACTATTTCCAAACTCTCATTTTACCATAAATCTCAGCCTTGCTCCATTTACTTTCCTATAGTAGCCAAATATCTCCTTTTGTTTCATCAATCTGGCACTTAATCAATCACCATTTGTTAGGGGCATTGATGCCCCTGATGTTCCAAGATAGGAGTCTCATAGCTCCTAGGGAAGGGCATTTCCCTTCCCTAAATTAAGTTTGGTTTGACCACTGGCAGCACCAGCTACTGCTAGCATGACTTTCTTGGACTTGCACCCCCGCACACCTTTTGGATTAAAATTTAGTTTACCAATAGTTGAATCTGACTTTCCAAAACCTTTTGGAGTACCCTCTAACATAAACTCTGAGTCAGGTTCAAAGTTCTCCTCCCCCTCCAAAGAGGAGGTTTCAATTTCACTATCTTCTAGTTCAATGCCTATCATGGAGTAGATCTGCCCTCCCATCTCCCCTATAGTGTCCTTTTCCATATCCTGAGAGTATAGATTGCCATCTTCAATTTCCAGTTGATCCCTAGGCACAAAAGGGAAGGGTGGAAGTGAGTCCGCTACCTTGGATTCAATGTTTGCCTATAGGGATTTGGTCTTTCCTAGAAGTGTGAGAAGATCTTGTTGGCTCTTGCATTGATCAGAGGAGGGGAGAATTATGATCAAAGAGATTTCCTCCATTAGTGTAACATTCTCCTTATCTAGAATATTGTTGCAAAGGGCATCCCAGTGTCAACGATAGTGGGAGGTTCCAGTTGCAGCTTTACCTCAATAGGAGATTGCATACAGGAATAATTTCATTGTATCATAAACGAGACATCACAACTAATACCAGTATGATCCAAGGAGAATCATTTAGGGCAAATATGTAGCTGATCTTCCTTATCAATCTTTTGAATCCAGATCTTCCTTGCCCCGATAATTCTAACTTCATTTGGGATCTTGTTGATTTGATCTATGCTAATACAAATTCTGAGAATGCTTCCCCATAGTTTATCCTCCAAGATGTCATCTGTCGATACAAAGGTACCAAGGGTTTTTGCATATATCCTTAATGACATCAATGTGCCAATAATCTAAGGGACAATTATACAGTCTTATCCATACCTTGTTGTTTAGCAAGACATATGTCCAGGGATTGAAATTGGGCTGCCAATCAATGATGTGGACTTCGATACCATCTAACATGTATGGACTTTTATGTTTAGCTTTTCATTTCTCCTCATTTCTCATAAATTCAATCACATAGAAGTAATTCAAGAGAATATTAATTTTAATATCCTTTCCCCACTGCGCTCTACACTAGGATTCAAAGTTGTCCTTAACTCGCTTTCCACCACCCCACTTGATAAAAAGGCAAGACTCAAGCAAATTTGACCTAGCATAATTAAATTTATTCTCATCTAGATAGATAGTGGGTCTTGAGGTTTTTCTTACCAGTTTATGAAAATAGGGTCATTGAGGGAGAGAGCCTGATCTTCAAAAGTCAAGGCATCTTTCAAGATTTGATCGAGGGTTCTGATTTTTTGGATGGAAGTTGGATCTCCAAAATATAGCTTGATGCACCCTTGAGTTATCTTGCATGAAGTTCCCATTCTACTTTTGGAAATTACCATGATCAGTCCGGGGAACCAAAAAAGAGTCAGTATGCGAAATACCTCTCTCGAGTGGTGCATCGAAAGTGTTAGGTTCAGGCGATGGATACCAGTTTTGGGAGCCCTCCTATGCAGGATGCATAGCCTTGCAGAACCAACCTTTGTTATATCAAATGAAACCATTTTCCTTCCACTTGTGTGGGTAAATAGGGCACTGGTTACCACTTGAATAGGGATTTCCATAGTTTAGCCACAGACTGTAGTATTTGGTGCCCTGGAACCTATCTGTTTTCCTAGCATTAACTGGTTGCTGGACAACATGCAATCTAACTATCTCAATGGGGAAGAAAATGTCTGCTTCTTCACTCCAAGATCCAACCTTCGTAGACTAGGCACCAGAGTACATCAGTAACCCTGCTCTTCTCACCAGCACTGCTCCTAGCCTTTTCACTCCTCCCAGCACAACTAAATAATTATATTACGGTTAAGTAATTAATAATGTAAATGTAATATCATATTTTTAATGATATAACTATTTTTAGGGTTTAAAATCAGTTGCCTCATTTAGTAAAAAAATGTTAAGTCACAACTTATTTAGAATTCCACTTCAGATGTACCTATTGGGAATTGAACTTGGTCTTGAGAACCCAGCGTTTTTGACCAGTTAAGCTCAATTGCTTGGACTTTTACATTTATATTTTTATTATGTTGTTATTGATTTATTTATTATTATAAATATTAGTATTATATTACTAAGAAGATTATTTTATTATCAAACTTTTATATTATTATATTGTATGAAAGTAACTAAAATAATATTATTAATTTATATTTTTATTATATATATTTTTTTATCTATATTATATAAGACTTTAAAAATGTAGATATAAATTTTAAATAATTTTTTAAATATTTATTTATTGGATGTATTAAATAAATTTGAAAACATAATAATAACTTTAATATTATTGATTTGGGCAAATAATATAAGTCATGTTATTAGGGTTGGGTAATTAATAATGCTTTCATATTCATAGCATGGTAGAATCTAATCTTTCTAGAATAAATGTAATATTATATTTTCAATAACATAACTATAGTGTGTTGGTTGAGTCCAACCAATTGCGATATTACTAGCTAATTGCAAGTACTAATAAATAGTAAATAAAATATACCAAAATTTAATGATATGCGCCATCTTATGATTATAGTTAGGGTTAGGGTTAACATTATCTTAATGTTAGGGTTAATAGTTGGTTAAAATTAAAGTTTCAATTCTAAAATAAACTTTTATTTAGGGTTAATAATAGGGCTCAGTTAGTGTTAGAGTTAGTGTTTGGGTTTAAGTATGAGATTACCATTATAGGATAAAGCTAGGAATTAGCATTTCAGTTGAATTAGGATTATGGTTAGCATTAGGGTTCCGTTAGGATTGGACATGGTGGTCCTAAGATTTAAATTAAGGTTAGAGGTAGTGTTAAGGTTAGGATTAAATTAGTATAAAGGATAAGGTTAGTATTATGGTTAGAGTTAATGTGTGTTATATTAGGGTTAGGATGTATTTATCTACAATCCTAAATATTATCACAATCCTCACCTAAACCTTAACACTACCAATAGGAGAATTAGTGACAACTAAGAAGAAAGTAGGCAGTACAAAAATATAAGCTTGGAAAACAAATATTTGAAACCTTTTGTTGGGGCCTAAATGCCATTAAAAAACTCTCTTGATTTGTTAATATTCTAGGTAGAGGCAAAGAGATGTCTTGGGAAATTGTGAATTTGAAATATTAAAAGTATCAAATTTATGGTTGTGAAAATGTACAATGACTTTGAATTCCACGATGGCCTTTCTTTGACTCTTTCATGCATTCATTTTTAGAGCTATCATAGAGGTCTTCTTGGTAGGCTTTTTTCAAAGACTAGCAATGCCCATCTATTTTAAAATGACATATATCTCTAACAATAGCTTTAGGCATTGGATGTCATTTTCTAGGACTTTACAATATATTCTTTTATTGTAATTTTTGTATGGAAACATATGTTGCTATGGGCATGACCATTGTACCTCATTGAAATGCGGTAGTAATAAATTCACAACTAACAATATAATACAATAAAGAATGTGACATTAACTAAACAAATATTATCATGATTATTAAATATGCCCAAATAAAGAGTCGTGTCCCCTAGACAAAGTAAACCAAACATTAATTTAGGGCAAGATAGGTGAATGACACAAATTTTGAGTTTCAACCTAAGCTAGGCGTGAAGATATAGCTTTCCCTTAATATGTTTTCTAGTAACTTGATCTGATCTGTTTAGAACGTATGTTGGTTTATTACATGGAAGGATGAATATTTATGTAAAAATTGTGAAGAGAAATCATTCGAAACTATATTCGAAAATATAACTATATGGATGGAGGAACAACAATGCCATATCAATGCCCAAATATAAACAACTCTAAATCTTCTTTAGATTCTTGGAACTCGTTGAATTATGGAAGCAGTGATGCTCTCAAGGCAACAAGGAGAAAATGTGCCCTAAAATTGGTAACTCCCAACTCAAATTGCATTAAGATTTCGACTCAAGGGCCTCCATGGAATTGAGGAATTATTGTAAAGCCCACGAGCTCTTTGAAAAGTGGAGAGGAAATGATCAACCCCTCATAGAAATAATTAAATGGTGGAAAGAAACATTCCACAGGTAGGTAAGTATCACTACCCTAGCTAATAATTTTCTATATATTGAATGTCACAAGAAGTCTCTAAAATCAAAGCTATTGTATGAGGAGCATGTTTTTTACAAAGGTTAATTTTGATTTTATTGAATGGAAACCCAAATTCGATGCTAATAAATTTGAATTCAAGTCAACATCAAAATGGGTTCAAATTCATAATATTTCTATTGAATTAATGCATGCCAAAAATCTCATTGAAATTGGGGATAAATTGGGCAAATTCATAGCCATAGAAGTGAATTGGTCGGAAAAATCCGATATAAATTTTTTAATAGAAGTAAATAAGGGCATAAAAAATTTAAAGAACATAACCCTAGATAGAGTAGATGGTAATTACATCTTAAAGTCGGTATGGTATAATGGCTCAGTCTTTGAAAATTTAACATTTTTCAAAAGGTCCAACCCTAGCATACATAAGTCTCAAGCTAAGAAAATAGATAAATATTAAGCGAATGACAAAGTAGATATACAATTTAATAATAAGATAGGTTGTTTTATCATAAACATTGGCCATCAAGAGACTGATAATAAAGAAAACCCTCCTCCTTCCTTGGTTCTATGTGTAGGTAACATTCCCCATGTTTATGCACATGAGGAACAAATTTAATAAAAATTAAACAAAGTTATCAAGAATTTAATGGGGAAATTAGTAGAAGAATTTTGTAGAAGAGGTGTGTAAAAATGCTCTGACAGATGTTACAAACAATGACATCTATCCAAATTTAGAATGTTAACGGACCCCCCTTAGGACCCAATCTTTTAGAAATAACTAGATTGAAGATGTTCATGATGATAACATCATAGTTTCTCCCAATATGGAGGACTATTCCCCTACTGTGGAAGGGTTGAATGCAAATGAGGAGAGATAATTCATTATTAAATAACTTATCAGTATATAGGAAAGGGAAAAAAATATGATATTAGACAATAACTAAATCAATCTACATAATATAGGTATCTTCCAAATGGGAGGCGATAAACTGACTCTAGATTGTCGCAAATTCACTATCAACAAAATAGGTCGGAAGTCTTTTTTAGATAAGAGGAAAATGGATGGGGAAGCGAATAGGTAGGTTAAAATCACAATCCTTTTGGGTCTGCAAAAGTCCCCCCTCCCCCCATAAAGGAATAAATATACTAACATGGAATGTTAGGGGTATGGGGGCTCCTAACAAACAATGATTAATTAAGCGTAGCATACTCAAATATGCTATGGACCTAGTAATGCTACAATAAACAAAATTCGGTAGGACTCGTATGGCCAATTTTAGTAATAATTCACCCAATGGCATGTGGAAATGGTGGACTCTATAGGGGCATCAGGTGGACTGGGAATAATATGGAAAAAGAAATCAATTGCATTTACATGTCATACCAAAATGCAAAACTGGATGGTTGGTAAAGTAAGAGCCCTTAGTCTAAACCTTGATTTTATTATCTTAAATATATATGGTCTAATCCCAGCAGATAAGAAGATATTAGTCTTGCAGGAAATAGAACATTTCTTCAAAAATCAGGATGAGAAACACATCATCATAGGTGGTGACTTCAACACGATCTTGTACAGAACTGATTAAAGTGGAGGGATAAAAAACATGAGAGAACCACAAAGAGACTTTGCAAATTGGATAAATAACAATAGCCTCTTGGAAATCAGGACTAAGATGGGTTTCTATACATGGAATAACAGAAGAAAAGGTTTCTCCAACATCACAAAAATACTTCATTTTTTTTTTACAAAGGAGACTTGACTGACTTTAAAACTTAATTAAACACTACTATATTGCCATGGTCAGGCTCTGAGCATTACCCAGTCTATTAGAACTAATGGGGGAAGCAAAGAAAACTAGACGCCCTTTCAAGTTCAAACTAATGTGGTTTAAACATGAAGACTTCCTCTACAACATACAAAAATGGTGGAATGAAGGTGTCTTTATAGGATCTAAAATGTATTGTCCTATCTCAAAGCTGAAAGAGATTAAACAGAAACTGTTAGAATGGAACAAAAATAAATTCAAAATCATCTTTGAGGAGAAGACAAGAATTGAAAAGAAGCTGGAAATAATGAATAACATTGTTATGCAACACGGGATGAACCTAGAAACATACGAGGTGGAAAAAAAGATTCTATGTGAATATGAGGGTATTCTGGCTAGGGAAGAGATATATAGGAAACAGAAATCTCGAGAGACATGGTTAGAAGATGGAGATAGAAACACTAAATTTTTTCACAACAATGTCAAAATGAAAAAGGTAGTAAATAGAATTACTAAGACCACCAATAATAGGGATCAAATCATTATGTAACAAAATTTTATCATGGAAGATGCTAAGAATTATTTTAAAAATATTCTCAATAACTAGGAGCACTTGAACCTTCTTAACAATAGGGCCTTATTAAAAAACATACCCAAATTAATAACGAAGAATGATAATCAAATGTTGAACTCCAAAATAACCCATGAAGAAGTTAAAACTTCTCTTTCACAATTCCAAGGTGATAAGACCCCAAGGTTGGATGATTTCCCTGCTGGTTTTTTTCAGAAGTGGTGGCACATTTTAGGCGATGAGGTCATTGATGCCCTGTAATCTGCCCGAAATGAAAGGAAGTTCCTGAAAGAAATCAATAAAACCTTTCTAGCCTTACTCTCAAATAAGGAGAACCCCTCAAAGTGGGAAGAATTTAGGCCCACTTCTTTATGCAAAATGACTTAAAAACTACTAGAAAAAGTCATGGCCAATAGGCTAAAAAAACTACTACCAACCATAATATCATAAGAACAAACTAGTTTTATACCTAATGGATCAATTTTGAATGGGATAGTCATAGTCCAAGAAACCATCCATGCCATTCAATTCCAAGGACAACCTAATATAATGATAAAATTAGATATTAAAAAGGCTTATGACAAAGTGGATTGGTATTTCCTTTGTAGATGCATGAAATCCTTTGGCTTTAACAAACAATGGGTGAATTGGGTCCACTTATGCATATCAAACCCAAGATTCTAAATCTTACTCAATGAGAAACCATAAGGTTTCTTTGGAGCGACTAGGGGACTCAAACAGGGAGACCCTCTATCCCCATTCTTATTCATTATCATGTCTGAAGCCCTAGGAAGAAGCATGGATACATCAAGAAGAGCTAGAAGGTTAGTAGGGATCCAAGTCATAGGAGGTGTAGACCCATGCACACATCAACAATTTTCTAATGATACAATGATTCTAGGTAAAGGTTAGTTCAATGAAGCCAAGGAAATCAAGAGGATATTACAATCTTATGGGTTGGCATCCAGGGAAATGATCGCTGAGGAAAAATTAGAGATATTATTTTTCAACATGAAAGTGCATGAGGAATCTAGAATAGCATCATATCTAGGGTATAAAATTGGCCATTTACCATTCTCATATTTAGGAATGCCCCTGGACAAAGGCATTAGAACAAATAAACTCTCGGATTCCCTGATTGAGAGGGTGAGGAAAAAGATGTCATACTGGAAAGGCTTATGGCTAATAGGGGCAGGAAGACTAACCCTCATAAAGATAGTCTTGGCAGCAATGCCTATCTACCTACTATCATGTATACCACTCCTGAAAGGGGCCTATAAGAAATTAACTCAAACAATTAGATATTTCTATTGGCATGACATAGAGGATAAAAGAAAAATCAAACTGATATCATAGGACAAGATATGTCGACACAGGAGTGATGGAGGCATGAGAATTAGGAAACTACTATGGTAGAATAAGGCCTTCAAGGCAAAACTAGCATGGAGAATATATACATCCTCAGAAGACAAATAGGTTAGAATCCTTAGGAACAAATATATATCTAGTAATCAGAAAGATGCAATATTTAGGGATATAGATCAGCCCAAGGGTTCTCGAATCTAGAACTTTCTAAAAGAATGACGCATACTCATATCTAATTGTTTATCTTGGGGATATTCATGATGGTAAATCTGCCTTTTTTTAGGAAGATTCCTGGGGGGATACCCCTTGATAGATAAGCTCATGGATACTACCAGTATAAATGACCAATTGAAAAATTTATGGGGTAATCATGTAAGGGATTATATAACAATGGAACTAGAATCAATAATTAGATGGAAATAGAAATACATGCATCCATTCATGGAAAACAATAAATTCCACAAACTACACCAAATTCTTAGATGTAGAATAATAATATTTAGACTTTGGTCAGATGAGTTAATATTTTCTAGATCAAAGGATGGGCAGTACAACTA